>NW_025726327.1:47500-52500 GCF_021461395.2 Schistocerca americana
AGTATTCAGGCGGGCTTGCCTGCTTTAAGCACTCTAATTTGTTCAAAGTAAACGTGCCGGCCCACCGAGACACTCACTCAAGAGCACCCTGGTAGGATTGCAACGGGGTCCGCCTCGGGACGCACGAGCACGCACGAGGCGCGTCGCACGCCTTCAGCTCGCCCCACCGGCAGGACGTCCCACGATACATGCCAGTTAAACACCGACGGGCGGTGAACCAACAGCGTGGGACACAAATCCAACTACGAGCTTTTTAACCGCAACAACTTTAATATACGCTATTGGAGCTGGAATTACCGCGGCTGCTGGCACCAGACTTGCCCTCCAATAGATACTCGTTAAAGGATTTAAAGTGTACTCATTCCGATTACGGGGCCTCGGATGAGTCCCGTATCGTTATTTTTCGTCACTACCTCCCCGTGCCGGGAGTGGGTAATTTGCGCGCCTGCTGCCTTCCTTGGATGTGGTAGCCGTTTCTCAGGCTCCCTCTCCGGAATCGAACCCTGATTCCCCGTTACCCGTTACAACCATGGTAGGCGCAGAACCTACCATCGACAGTTGATAAGGCAGACATTTGAAAGATGCGTCGCCGGTACGAGGACCGTGCGATCAGCCCAAAGTTATTCAGAGTCACCAAGGCAAACGGACCGGACGAGCCGACCGATTGGTTTTGATCTAATAAAAGCGTCCCTTCCATCTCTGGTCGGGACTCTGTTTGCATGTATTAGCTCTAGAATTACCACAGTTATCCAAGTAACGTGGGTACGATCTAAGGAACCATAACTGATTTAATGAGCCATTCGCGGTTTCACCTTAATGCGGCTTGTACTGAGACATGCATGGCTTAATCTTTGAGACAAGCATATGACTACTGGCAGGATCAACCAGGGAGCTGCGTCAACTAGAGCTGAGCAGCCGGCCGCCCGGGAGTGTGTCCCGGGGGCCCGCGCGAACACGCAAGCGTCCGCTCAATTATTCTGCAAACAGGAGGAGGCTGAGCTCCCCTGCACAATACACCTCGAAACCCTCTCAGGTCCCGGCGGCGCGCAGCGCCGTCCTAAGTACTTGGTCGGGTTCGAGAGAGGCGCAATCGCCCGGAGTTTGGCGAGTAGACGCTTTAGGTGCGACCACCCGTGCTCCCAACTGAGCTTGCCGCTGCCGACAGAGGCCCGGGAGCGTGCTGTCGTGGCATTGCCGGCGGGAGACAACACGCGCCACCTACGGTGGCCGGCAGCTCCAACGCCAGCGCCACAGAAGGACAAAAGCCCCACTTGGGTGCCGAAGCGAACGCGCCAACACGTCCGCACAGCTGCGATACAAACCACCTGCGAGAACCGCAGAGGCGACCGAGCAGCAGACGGCGTCGCGGCGCCGAGCGCCGGGCGGCGGCGCATCCTCAGCGCACACAGTCCTCAATCGGACCAGCACACTGCAGATGTCCACCGCGCTTCGCACCGGGCCCGCGAGGACCTACTTTGGCCGCACGGCGCCGCGTGCAGGGTGCGCCGGCGCGCAGCTGCGCCGCCTGCCGCCTCCGTCGGCCGGCGCGCCTGCCACTGGCCGCCCCCACCAGCCGGCTGTAGCGCGTGCGCCCACGCACCGCGCGGCCAGCACGCCGGGAGGCCCCCCCTCACCGGCCGGGGACGGTCCCACCCAGCCACCGCCGCGTATCGCTTCACACCCACATGCCATTCACGTTCGTGGGCATGGTGGGTATCGCTGAAACAACCGGTTGGTAGCTCAACCGATCGTCGCCATCACTGATTCACCTCTAGCGAGAACAACCGCACCACAACGGTTTACCAGTTGTTCATTTGCGTAACGTCACCAGCAAACGTAGACGTCCATCGCCATTTGCAAATTCAACGATTGTTGCATGCCTGTGTCAGGTGTCACGACACACTATGTCTGCCCACATACACGCAACAACATGTGCACGCTTCGCGAACACGTGGAAGGTGGCCCCCGTACGTATGCGATGTCCATTGCGCGAACGACTGTCAACCGGCCTCTGTCGCATGTCGCAGATGTGGAACGCAGTGCACCATGCTATCACGGTGAGTGAGAAGAGACGACTACGTCTGACAACACGCGCCACTACATCAACAGACGGCTCATGCTGATCGCCATCCACGGCATACCATACTGCAATCCAGCTCTTATAGGGAGACGACACGTAGCTGAGTGCACAATATTTGGACCGTATGGTTCGCCGTTGTTGGCGCAGTCGTGGTACGGTCACACATGTACCACGATGTATCATTCAGTACATGAGGACCAATGTGCAGTACAGTGTGTGATTTGGACGTACAACATCAGCGGACAGTTGACACAAGCCGTACCACAACGTAGGCTGTGCTTCGCCATGCGAATGCCAATGAACAACTGCGAAGGGCATTGAGCATGTACGTCCTGCTGCCATCCGCATTACAGTGTATAGCTGCAAGGTGTTTAACATGAAGCGATACTCTGGGGACCGGGCAGTGCGGGTAGCAAACTATATTGCGGGGGTTGCAGTTAGGCAACACTACACTAATTTAACGCGTCGTATGACAATTACAGAGCAGGTTAAGGCCCAACGTGTGTTGGGTTAAGGCCCAACGTGTGTTGGGTTAAGGCCCAACGTGTGTTGGGTTAAGGCCCAACGTGTGTTGGGTTAAGGCCCAACGTGTGTTGGGTTAAGGCCCAACGTGTGTTGGGTTAAGGCCCAACGTGTGTTGGGTTAAGGCCCAACGTGTGTTGGGTTAAGGCCCAACGTGTGTTGGGTTAAGGCCCAACGTGTGTTGGGTTAAGGCCCAACGTGTGTTGGGTTAAGGCCCAACGTGTGTTGGGTTAAGGCCCAACGTGTGTTGGGTTAAGGCCCAACGTGTGTTGGGTTAAGGCCCAACGTGTGTTGGGTTAAGGCCCAACGTGTGTTGGGTTAAGGCCCAACGTGTGTTGGGTTAAGGCCCAACGTGTGTTGGGTTAAGGCCCAACGTGTGTTGGGTTAAGGCCCAACGTGTGTTGGGTTAAGGCCCAACGTGTGTTGGGTTAAGGCCCAACGTGTGTTGGGTTAAGGCCCAACGTGTGTTGGGTTAAGGCCCAACGTGGGTTGGGTTAAGGCGCAACGCGGGTTAGGTTAAGGCGCAACGCGGGTTAGGTTAAGGCGCAACGCGGGTTAGGTTAAGGCGCAACGCGGGTTAGGTTAAGGCGCAACGCGGGTTAGGTTAAGGCGCAACGCGGGTTAGGTTAAGGCGCAACGCGGGTTAGGTTAAGGCGCAACGCGGGTTACGTTAAGGCGCAACGCGGGTTACGTTAAGGCGCAACGCGGGTTACGTTAAGGCGCAACGCGGGTTACGTTAAGGCGCAATATAGGTTAGGTTAAGGCGCAATATAGGTTAGGTTAAGGCGCAATATAGGTTAGGTTAAGGCGCAATACGGGTTAGGTTAAGGCGCAATACGGGTTAGGTTAAGGCGCAATACGGGTTAGGTTAAGGCACAATACGGGTTAGGTTAAGGCACAATACGGGTTAGGTTAAGGCACAATACGGGTTAGGTTAAGGCACAATACGGGTTAGGTTAAGGCACAATACGGGTTAGGTTAAGGCACAATACGGGTTAGGTTAAGGCACAATACGGGTTAGGTTAAGGCACAATACGGGTTAGGTTAAGGCACAATACGGGTTAGGTTAAGGCACAATACGGGTTAGGTTAAGGCACAATACGGGTTAGGTTAAGGCACAATACGGGTTAGGTTAAGGCACAATACGGGTTAGGTTAAGGCACAATACGGGTTAGGTTAAGGTACAATACGGGTTAGGTTAAGGTACAATACGGGTTAGGTTAAGGTACAATACGGGTTAGGTTAAGGTACAATACGGGTTAGGTTAAGGTACAATACGGGTTAGGTTAAGGTACAATACGGGTTAGGTTAAGGTACAATACGGGTTAGGTTAAGGTACAATACGGGTTAGGTTAAGGTACAATACGGGTTAGGTTAAGGTACAATACGGGTTAGGTTAAGGTACACATTGTTGTAAGGAAAGGTGTTTTGGGGGGGGGGGGGGGGGCCGGTTTGTTGATTGTGATTATCGTAAGTAAATGACTGCGGCATCATCTGATTTGCCACGTCAGGGTGCACCTTTGGCTCATAACAGGCGGCGCTCTGATTCCATGCTTGTGGCAGACCTGTGTCTTTCATTCCTGCCATTGTTTGTGTGGTGTGACAGGAGGCAGTATTGTGATGTTGGGTGCACCCCTGTGTAGGACATGTGTGGGTGTTGGTGGCTTAGCTGAGCAATGGTGGTTGTCGGAAGGGTGAGATATTCTGTTTTGTGAGTGGACCTCCCGGTCTGGTTATGATAGTGTGGATTGTCTAATGTGGCAGAGAGGATGCACTGGGTGTTGTTCCATGCTGGTGCTTACATATTGTCTGTGTGCCTGTTACAGGCAGAGAGTAGTGCGTGATAAGAGTGTCTGGCTGACGTGTGATTGTGAGCAGAGTCTTTCAGCATGTATACGGACAGTTGTATACATTATCTGTATTCTGATGGCTCTATCTATTACTAATCAGCGCCGTGTATACGTTTAATCCGGTTCCAGTCGAAACTATTGTATCTCTGTACATTAGTGACACGGCGAGCCCGCTATGTAGTTACTCGTCTCGGCAGCTTCCACCGGTGTATCGCAAATGATTATAAGGAATCAGTCTAGTCGTCAATACCGATAGTGTGACGTCACATGTCTGGGGTGGGGGACGCTGCGCCCTTCCGGTGGGTCATGGCCTAGGAAGACTCTTCCCACGCAGGGGGGCTTGGACTGTCATTGACTCTTCCGAGTAATATACTTGCCGTACGTTTTTGCGACTGCGAGTGCAACGCTCACCGGTACCGACATGGATGGAGCGCCTCCTAGCTGCCGCTGAGCATCTGCATTCGTACAGAGAGCAACGCGATCGCGTCTGTAGCTCGTACGTGGTACAGCTCGCAGCTCATGTATATGGACAGCGGGAATGTCGCATA
>NW_025726327.1:60000-65000 GCF_021461395.2 Schistocerca americana
GGTAATTTGCGCGCCTGCTGCCTTCCTTGGATGTGGTAGCCGTTTCTCAGGCTCCCTCTCCGGAATCGAACCCTGATTCCCCGTTACCCGTTACAACCATGGTAGGCGCAGAACCTACCATCGACAGTTGATAAGGCAGACATTTGAAAGATGCGTCGCCGGTACGAGGACCGTGCGATCAGCCCAAAGTTATTCAGAGTCACCAAGGCAAACGGACCGGACGAGCCGACCGATTGGTTTTGATCTAATAAAAGCGTCCCTTCCATCTCTGGTCGGGACTCTGTTTGCATGTATTAGCTCTAGAATTACCACAGTTATCCAAGTAACGTGGGTACGATCTAAGGAACCATAACTGATTTAATGAGCCATTCGCGGTTTCACCTTAATGCGGCTTGTACTGAGACATGCATGGCTTAATCTTTGAGACAAGCATATGACTACTGGCAGGATCAACCAGGGAGCTGCGTCAACTAGAGCTGAGCAGCCGGCCGCCCGGGAGTGTGTCCCGGGGGCCCGCGCGAACACGCAAGCGTCCGCTCAATTATTCTGCAAACAGGAGGAGGCTGAGCTCCCCTGCACAATACACCTCGAAACCCTCTCAGGTCCCGGCGGCGCGCAGCGCCGTCCTAAGTACTTGGTCGGGTTCGAGAGAGGCGCAATCGCCCGGAGTTTGGCGAGTAGACGCTTTAGGTGCGACCACCCGTGCTCCCAACTGAGCTTGCCGCTGCCGACAGAGGCCCGGGAGCGTGCTGTCGTGGCATTGCCGGCGGGAGACAACACGCGCCACCTACGGTGGCCGGCAGCTCCAACGCCAGCGCCACAGAAGGACAAAAGCCCCACTTGGGTGCCGAAGCGAACGCGCCAACACGTCCGCACAGCTGCGATACAAACCACCTGCGAGAACCGCAGAGGCGACCGAGCAGCAGACGGCGTCGCGGCGCCGAGCGCCGGGCGGCGGCGCATCCTCAGCGCACACAGTCCTCAATCGGACCAGCACACTGCAGATGTCCACCGCGCTTCGCACCGGGCCCGCGAGGACCTACTTTGGCCGCACGGCGCCGCGTGCAGGGTGCGCCGGCGCGCAGCTGCGCCGCCTGCCGCCTCCGTCGGCCGGCGCGCCTGCCACTGGCCGCCCCCACCAGCCGGCTGTAGCGCGTGCGCCCACGCACCGCGCGGCCAGCACGCCGGGAGGCCCCCCCTCACCGGCCGGGGACGGTCCCACCCAGCCACCGCCGCGTATCGCTTCACACCCACATGCCATTCACGTTCGTGGGCATGGTGGGTATCGCTGAAACAACCGGTTGGTAGCTCAACCGATCGTCGCCATCACTGATTCACCTCTAGCGAGAACAACCGCACCACAACGGTTTACCAGTTGTTCATTTGCGTAACGTCACCAGCAAACGTAGACGTCCATCGCCATTTGCAAATTCAACGATTGTTGCATGCCTGTGTCAGGTGTCACGACACACTATGTCTGCCCACATACACGCAACAACATGTGCACGCTTCGCGAACACGTGGAAGGTGGCCCCCGTACGTATGCGATGTCCATTGCGCGAACGACTGTCAACCGGCCTCTGTCGCATGTCGCAGATGTGGAACGCAGTGCACCATGCTATCACGGTGAGTGAGAAGAGACGACTACGTCTGACAACACGCGCCACTACATCAACAGACGGCTCATGCTGATCGCCATCCACGGCATACCATACTGCAATCCAGCTCTTATAGGGAGACGACACGTAGCTGAGTGCACAATATTTGGACCGTATGGTTCGCCGTTGTTGGCGCAGTCGTGGTACGGTCACACATGTACCACGATGTATCATTCAGTACATGAGGACCAATGTGCAGTACAGTGTGTGATTTGGACGTACAACATCAGCGGACAGTTGACACAAGCCGTACCACAACGTAGGCTGTGCTTCGCCATGCGAATGCCAATGAACAACTGCGAAGGGCATTGAGCATGTACGTCCTGCTGCCATCCGCATTACAGTGTATAGCTGCAAGGTGTTTAACATGAAGCGATACTCTGGGGACCGGGCAGTGCGGGTAGCAAACTATATTGCGGGGGTTGCAGTTAGGCAACACTACACTAATTTAACGCGTCGTATGACAATTACAGAGCAGGTTAAGGCCCAACGTGTGTTGGGTTAAGGCCCAACGTGTGTTGGGTTAAGGCCCAACGTGTGTTGGGTTAAGGCCCAACGTGTGTTGGGTTAAGGCCCAACGTGTGTTGGGTTAAGGCCCAACGTGTGTTGGGTTAAGGGCCCAACGTGTGTTGGGTTAAGGCCCCAACGTGTGTTGGGTTAAGGCCCAACGTGTGTTGGGTTAAGGCCCAACGTGTGTTGGGTTAAGGCCCAACGTGTGTTGGGTTAAGGCCCAACGTGTGTTGGGTTAAGGCCCAACGTGTGTTGGGTTAAGGCCCAACGTGTGGTTGGGTTAAGGCCCAACGTGTGTTGGGTTAAGGCCCAACGTGTGTTGGGTTAAGGCCCAACGTGTGTTGGGTTAAGGCCCAACGTGTGTTGGGTTAAGGCCAACGTGTGTTGGGTTAAGGCCCAACGTGTGTTGGGTTAAGGCCCAACGTGTGTTGGGTTAAGGCCCAACGTGTGTTGGGTTAAGGCCCAACGCGGGTTAGGTTAAGGCGCAACGCGGGTTAGGTTAAGGCGCAACGCGGGTTAGGTTAAGGCGCAACGCGGGTTAGGTTAAGGCGCAACGCGGGTTAGGTTAAGGCGCAACGCGGGTTAGGTTAAGGCGCAACGCGGGTTAGGTTAAGGCGCAACGCGGGTTACGTTAAGGCGCAACGCGGGTTACGTTAAGGCGCAACGCGGGTTACGTTAAGGCGGCAACGCGGGTTACGTTAAGGCGCAACGCGGGTTACGTTAAGGCGCAATATAGGTTAGGTTAAGGCGCAATATAGGTTAGGTTAAGCGCAATATAGGTTAGGTTAAGGCGCAATACGGGTTAGGTTAAGGCGCAATACGGGTTAGGTTAAGGCGCAATACGGGTTAGGTTAAGGCGCAATACGGGTTAGGTTAAGGCGCAATACGGGTTAGGTTAAGGCACAATACGGGTTAGGTTAAGGCACAATACGGGTTAGGTTAAGGCACAATACGGGTTAGGTTAAGGCACAATACGGGTTAGGTTAAGGGCACAATACGGGTTAGGTTAAGGCACAATACGGGTTAGGTTAAGGCACAATACGGGTTAGGTTAAGGCACAATACGGGTTAGGTTAAGGCACAATACGGGTTAGGTTAAGGCACAATACGGGTTAGGTTAAGGCACAATACGGGTTAGGTTAAGGCACAATACGGGTTAGGTTAAGGCACAATACGGGTTAGGTTAAGGTACAATACGGGTTAGGTTAAGGTACAATACGCGGTTAGGTTAAGGTACAATACGGGTTAGGTTAAGGTACAATACGGGTTAGGTTAAGGTACAATACGGGTTAGGTTAAGGTACACTACGGTTAGGTTAAGGTACAATACGGGTTAGGTTAAGGTACAATACGGGTTAGGTTAAGGTACAATACGGGTTAGGTTAAGGTACAATACGGGTTAGGTTAAGGTAACACATTGTTGTAAGGAAAGGTGTTTTGGGGGGGGGGGGGGGGGCCGGTTTGTTGATTGTGATTATCGTAAGTAAATGACTGCGGCATCATCTGATTTGCCACGTCAGGGTGCACCTTTGGCTCATAACAGGCGGCGCTCTGATTCCATGGCTTGTGGCAGACCTGTGTCTTTCATTCCTGCCATTGTTTGTGTGGTGTGACAGGAGGCAGTATTGTGATGTTGGGTGCACCCCTGTGTAGGACATGTGTGGGTAGTTCGGTGCTTAGCTGAGCAATGGTGGTTGTCGGGAAGGGTGAGATATTCTGTTTTGTGAGTGGACCTCCCGGTCTGGTTATGATAGTGTGGATTGTCTAATGTGGCAGAGAGGATGCACTGGGTGTTGTTCCATGCTGGTGCTTACATATTGTCTGTGTGCCTGTTACAGCAGAGAGTAGTGCGTGATAAGAGTGTCTGGCTGACGTGTGATTGTGAGCAGAGTCTTTCAGCATGTATACGGACAGTTGTATACATTATCTGTATTCTGATGGCTCTATCTATTACTAATCAGCGCCGTGTATACGTTTAATCCGGTTCCAGTCGAAACTATTGTATCTCTGTACATTAGTGACACGGCCGAGCCCGCTATGTAGTTACTCGTCTCGGCAGCTTCCACCGGTGTATCGCAAATGATTATAAGGAATCAGTCTAGTCGTCAATACCGATAGTGTGACGTCACATGTCTGGGGTGGGGGACGCTGCGCCCTTCCGGTGGGTCATGGCCTAGGAAGACTCTTCCCACCGCAGGGGGGCTTGGACTGTCATTGACTCTTCCGAGTAATATACTTGCCGTACGTTTTTGCGACTGCGAGTGCAACGCTCACCGGTACCGACATGGATGGAGCGCCTCCTAGCTGCCGCTGAGCATCTGCATTCGTAAACGCGATCGCGTCTGTAGCTCGTACGTGGTACAGCTCGCAGCTCATGTATATGGACAGCGGGAATGTCGCATATTGGACATAACTCTTCATGAAACGCACGTTATAGGGGTGGATTGCACATTGCGAGTGCGAGCAAAGTCCGCCGTTCATCCGCTGGAGTTGCGAGTCGAGCGGTTGGGGTGGGGCACGAACGGGTGCAGGTGGAGTGATTGCCGGTCCACGACTTCGTGCGGCAGAGGCGCTGGCGTTGGGGTGCTGTTGTCGACAGAGGATGCAGGCTTTGTGGGTGGGGTCGAAAGAAGGGCACTGTGGGCCCATGGCTGTCTTAGTCGGCTTGGCGTCTCATAGATGCCGGTATCGTCGTTGCAGGAGGTCATGTTGCGGGAGACCTACAGATGGCGGTGTGTTTTGCGGTGCGCTCGACATGGCGGACGTAGTGTTGTCAGATTCGCATAGATGGAGGTATTGCATGTGGTTTCGCCGTATTTTCATAGATGGCGATA
>NW_025726327.1:70000-72500 GCF_021461395.2 Schistocerca americana
CGCAGCGGCCTCGCCCGCGTCAGGCAGCGAGCTCGCTGCTCCACGGCGGGACGCCGGCTCTTCACCCCGACCGATCTCAAGTGCCTCCATGAATTGGCGGACAAGCTGCTTGTGGGCAGCTTGCCGCCGTCGGCACTTGATTGCCTCAAGCGTTCGGTCGGGGAACATCCTGGTAAGTTCTTGATTTACAAAGAAGAACCGGGCGTCCCTCTCCAGGAACAGTTCGGCCTCTGCCTTGGCGAGCGACAGGACTTCTTCCTCCGTCCACCTCGCGCGATGCCTCTCCGTCACGATCTCAGCGTTGGCGGCCGCAGGGTGTTGGCGGCGGCGATGGACCCCGAGACCGTTCTTCGTGGTAAAAGTGCGGTGGCACTCACTGCAAGCAAAGGGAGCTACACAAACTATCGCATTTTCGTTACGGCCGGTTGGCCGGATAGGTGCTGGGGTAGCTGGGGTGGCACCTTCAGCGGAAGGGCCACCATCTCTTGTTTCTTGTCGGCTGCCCCCAACTATAAAGGGATAATGCGAGGGGGGGCTGGTAACCCCCCCAAGCCCCTGGTGCGGTCTTCCACTCTGCAAAAATCAGCGGGCCCACGAGAAGGGGAGAAGACCGCAGGAGAGGAGAGGCTAAGAGGGCTAGGCCCATGTATTGCGCATCACTCTCCCTGTAACTATAACCCAAGGAAGGCACCTCGCAGCAGCAGCACGACTACATCAAGACCGCACTTCGAAAAGCCAAGTCCGGATGCAGCCACACCGCCGCCACTTGGCCACCTTAAGAGAGTCATAGTTACTCCCGCCGTTTACCCGCGCTTGCTTGAATTTCTTCACGTTGACATTCAGAGCACTGGGCAGAAATCACATTGCGTCAACACCCGCTAGGGCCATCGCAATGCTTTGTTTTAATTAGACAGTCGGATTCCCCCAGTCCGTGCCAGTTCTGAGTTGATCGTTGAATGGCGGCCGAAGAGAATCCGCGCACCCGCGCGCCCCCGGAGGAGCACGCTAAGGCGGACGCGGCCTCGCAGCAAGGAAGATCCGTGGGAGGCCAAGGCACGGGACCGAGCTCGGATCCTGCACGCAGGTTGAAGCACCGGGGCACGAACGCCGCGCAGGCGCGCGCATCCTGCACCGCCGGCCAGCACGAGGCCAACCAACGGCGAGAGCAGACCACGCCCGCGCTAAACGCCCGCGCTTACCGGCACCCCTACGGCACTCACCTCGCCCAGGCCCGGCACGTTAGCGCTGACCCACTTCCCGACCAAGCCCGACACGCCCCGATCCTCAGAGCCAATCCTTATCCCGAAGTTACGGATCCAATTTGCCGACTTCCCTTACCTACATTATTCTATCGACTAGAGGCTCTTCACCTTGGAGACCTGCTGCGGATATGGGTACGAACCGGCGCGACACCTCCACGTGGCCCTCTCCCGGATTTTCAAGGTCCGAGGGGAAGATCGGGACACCGCCGCAACTGCGGTGCTCTTCGCGTTCCAAACCCTATCTCCCTGCTAGAGGATTCCAGGGAACTCGAACGCTCATGCAGAAAAGAAAACTCTTCCCCGATCTCCCGACGGCGTCTCCGGGTCCTTTTGGGTTACCCCGACGAGCATCTCTAAAAGAGGGGCCCGACTTGTATCGGTTCCGCTGCCGGGTTCCGGAATAGGAACCGGATTCCCTTTCGCCCAACGGGGGCCAGCACAAAGTGCATCATGCTATGACGGCCCCCATCAACATCGGATTTCTCCTAGGGCTTAGGATCGACTGACTCGTGTGCAACGGCTGTTCACACGAAACCCTTCTCCGCGTCAGCCCTCCAGGGCCTCGCTGGAGTATTTGCTACTACCACCAAGATCTGCACCGACGGCGGCTCCAGGCAGGCTCACGCCCAGACCCTTCTGCGCCCACCGCCGCGACCCTCCTACTCGTCAGGGCTTCGCGGCCGGCCGCAAGGACCGGCCATGACTGCCAGACTGACGGCCGAGTATAGGCACGACGCTTCAGCGCCATCCATTTTCAGGGCTAGTTGCTTCGGCAGGTGAGTTGTTACACACTCCTTAGCGGATTCCGACTTCCATGGCCACCGTCCTGCTGTCTTAAGCAACCAACGCCTTTCATGGTTTCCCATGAGCGTCGATTCGGGCGCCTTAACTCGGCGTTTGGTTCATCCCACAGCGCCAGTTCTGCTTACCAAAAGTGGCCCACTTGGCACTCCGATCCGAGTCGTTTGCTCGCGGCTTCAGCATATCAAGCAAGCCGGAGATCTCACCCATTTAAAGTTTGAGAATAGGTTGAGGTCGTTTCGGCCCCAAGGCCTCTAATCATTCGCTTTACCGGATGAGACTCGTACGAGCACCAGCTATCCTGAGGGAAACTTCGGAGGGAACCAGCTACTAGATGGTTCGATTAGTCTTTCGCCCCTATACCCAGCTCCGACGATCGATTTGCACGTCAGAATCGCTACGGACCTCCATCAGGGTTTCCCCTGACTTCGTCCTGG
>NW_025726327.1:77500-80000 GCF_021461395.2 Schistocerca americana
TCCACGGCATACCATACTGCAATCCAGCTCTTATAGGGAGACGACACGTAGCTGAGTGCACAATATTTGGACCGTATGGTTCGCCGTTGTTGGCGCAGTCGTGGTACGGTCACACATGTACCACGATGTATCATTCAGTACATGAGGACCAATGTGCAGTACAGTGTGTGATTTGGACGTACAACATCAGCGGACAGTTGACACAAGCCGTACCACAACGTAGGCTGTGCTTCGCCATGCGAATGCCAATGAACAACTGCGAAGGGCATTGAGCATGTACGTCCTGCTGCCATCCGCATTACAGTGTATAGCTGCAAGGTGTTTAACATGAAGCGATACTCTGGGGACCGGGCAGTGCGGGTAGCAAACTATATTGCGGGGGTTGCAGTTAGGCAACACTACACTAATTTAACGCGTCGTATGACAATTACAGAGCAGGTTAAGGCCCAACGTGTGTTGGGTTAAGGCCCAACGTGTGTTGGGTTAAGGCCCAACGTGTGTTGGGTTAAGGCCCAACGTGTGTTGGGTTAAGGCCCAACGTGTGTTGGGTTAAGGCCCAACGTGTGTTGGGTTAAGGCCCAACGTGTGTTGGGTTAAGGCCCAACGTGTGTTGGGTTAAGGCCCAACGTGTGTTGGGTTAAGGCCCAACGTGTGTTGGGTTAAGGCCCAACGTGTGTTGGGTTAAGGCCCAACGTGTGTTGGGTTAAGGCCCAACGTGTGTTGGGTTAAGGCCCAACGTGTGTTGGGTTAAGGCCCAACGTGTGTTGGGTTAAGGCCCAACGTGTGTTGGGTTAAGGCCCAACGTGTGTTGGGTTAAGGCCCAACGTGTGTTGGGTTAAGGCCCAACGTGTGTTGGGTTAAGGCCCAACGTGTGTTGGGTTAAGGCCCAACGTGTGTTGGGTTAAGGCCCAACGTGTGTTGGGTTAAGGCCCAACGTGTGTTGGGTTAAGGCCCAACGTGTGTTGGGTTAAGGCCCAACGTGTGTTGGGTTAAGGCCCAACGTGTGTTGGGTTAAGGCCCAACGTGTGTTGGGTTAAGGCCCAACGTGTGTTGGGTTAAGGCCCAACGTGTGTTGGGTTAAGGCCCAACGCGGGTTGGGTTAAGGCGCAACGCGGGTTAGGTTAAGGCGCAACGCGGGTTAGGTTAAGGCGCAACGCGGGTTAGGTTAAGGCGCAACGCGGGTTAGGTTAAGGCGCAACGCGGGTTAGGTTAAGGCGCAACGCGGGTTAGGTTAAGGCGCAACGCGGGTTAGGTTAAGGCGCAACGCGGGTTACGTTAAGGCGCAACGCGGGTTACGTTAAGGCGCAACGCGGGTTACGTTAAGGCGCAATATAGGTTAGGTTAAGGCGCAATATAGGTTAGGTTAAGGCGCAATATAGGTTAGGTTAAGGCGCAATACGGGTTAGGTTAAGGCGCAATACGGGTTAGGTTAAGGCGCAATACGGGTTAGGTTAAGGCGCAATACGGGTTAGGTTAAGGCACAATACGGGTTAGGTTAAGGCACAATACGGGTTAGGTTAAGGCACAATACGGGTTAGGTTAAGGCACAATACGGGTTAGGTTAAGGCACAATACGGGTTAGGTTAAGGCACAATACGGGTTAGGTTAAGGCACAATACGGGTTAGGTTAAGGCACAATACGGGTTAGGTTAAGGCACAATACGGGTTAGGTTAAGGCACAATACGGGTTAGGTTAAGGCACAATACGGGTTAGGTTAAGGCACAATACGGGTTAGGTTAAGGCACAATACGGGTTAGGTTAAGGTACAATACGGGTTAGGTTAAGGTACAATACGGGTTAGGTTAAGGTACAATACGGGTTAGGTTAAGGTACAATACGGGTTAGGTTAAGGTACAATACGGGTTAGGTTAAGGTACAATACGGGTTAGGTTAAGGTACAATACGGGTTAGGTTAAGGTACAATACGGGTTAGGTTAAGGTACAATACGGGTTAGGTTAAGGTACAATACGGGTTAGGTTAAGGTACACATTGTTGTAAGGAAAGGTGTTTTGGGGGGGGGGGGGGGGGCCGGTTTGTTGATTGTGATTATCGTAAGTAAATGACTGCGGCATCATCTGATTTGCCACGTCAGGGTGCACCTTTGGCTCATAACAGGCGGCGCTCTGATTCCATGCTTGTGGCAGACCTGTGTCTTTCATTCCTGCCATTGTTTGTGTGGTGTGACAGGAGGCAGTATTGTGATGTTGGGTGCACCCCTGTGTAGGACATGTGTGGGTGTTGGTGGCTTAGCTGAGCAATGGTGGTTGTCGGAAGGGTGAGATATTCTGTTTTGTGAGTGGACCTCCCGGTCTGGTTATGATAGTGTGGATTGTCTAATGTGGCAGAGAGGATGCACTGGGTGTTGTTCCATGCTGGTGCTTACATATTGTCTGTGTGCCTGTTACAGGCAGAGAGTAGTGCGTGATAAGAGTGTCTGGCTGACGTGTGATTGTGAGCAGAGTCTTTCAGCATGTATACGGACAGTTGTATACATTATC
>NW_025726328.1:0-5000 GCF_021461395.2 Schistocerca americana
AACGTGCCGGCCCACCGAGACACTCACTCAAGAGCACCCTGGTAGGATTGCAACGGGGTCCGCCTCGGGACGCACGAGCACGCACGAGGCGCGTCGCACGCCTTCAGCTCGCCCCACCGGCAGGACGTCCCACGATACATGCCAGTTAAACACCGACGGGCGGTGAACCAACAGCGTGGGACACAAATCCAACTACGAGCTTTTTAACCGCAACAACTTTAATATACGCTATTGGAGCTGGAATTACCGCGGCTGCTGGCACCAGACTTGCCCTCCAATAGATACTCGTTAAAGGATTTAAAGTGTACTCATTCCGATTACGGGGCCTCGGATGAGTCCCGTATCGTTATTTTTCGTCACTACCTCCCCGTGCCGGGAGTGGGTAATTTGCGCGCCTGCTGCCTTCCTTGGATGTGGTAGCCGTTTCTCAGGCTCCCTCTCCGGAATCGAACCCTGATTCCCCGTTACCCGTTACAACCATGGTAGGCGCAGAACCTACCATCGACAGTTGATAAGGCAGACATTTGAAAGATGCGTCGCCGGTACGAGGACCGTGCGATCAGCCCAAAGTTATTCAGAGTCACCAAGGCAAACGGACCGGACGAGCCGACCGATTGGTTTTGATCTAATAAAAGCGTCCCTTCCATCTCTGGTCGGGACTCTGTTTGCATGTATTAGCTCTAGAATTACCACAGTTATCCAAGTAACGTGGGTACGATCTAAGGAACCATAACTGATTTAATGAGCCATTCGCGGTTTCACCTTAATGCGGCTTGTACTGAGACATGCATGGCTTAATCTTTGAGACAAGCATATGACTACTGGCAGGATCAACCAGGGAGCTGCGTCAACTAGAGCTGAGCAGCCGGCCGCCCGGGAGTGTGTCCCGGGGGCCCGCGCGAACACGCAAGCGTCCGCTCAATTATTCTGCAAACAGGAGGAGGCTGAGCTCCCCTGCACAATACACCTCGAAACCCTCTCAGGTCCCGGCGGCGCGCAGCGCCGTCCTAAGTACTTGGTCGGGTTCGAGAGAGGCGCAATCGCCCGGAGTTTGGCGAGTAGACGCTTTAGGTGCGACCACCCGTGCTCCCAACTGAGCTTGCCGCTGCCGACAGAGGCCCGGGAGCGTGCTGTCGTGGCATTGCCGGCGGGAGACAACACGCGCCACCTACGGTGGCCGGCAGCTCCAACGCCAGCGCCACAGAAGGACAAAAGCCCCACTTGGGTGCCGAAGCGAACTCTCCCAGCACAGCGCACGCGCCAACACGTCCGCACAGCTGCGATACAATCCACCTGCGAGAACCGCAGAGGCGACCGAGCAGCAGACGGCGTCGCGGCGCCGAGCGCCGGGCGGCGGCGCATCCTCAGCGCACACAGTCCTCAATCGGACCAGCACACTGCAGATGTCCACCGCGCTTCGCACCGGGCCCGCGAGGACCTACTTTGGCCGCACGGCGCCGCGTGCAGGGTGCGCCGGCGCGCAGCTGCGCCGCCTGCCGCCTCCGTCGGCCGGCGCGCCTGCCACTGGCCGCCCCCACCAGCCGGCTGTAGCGCGTGCGCCCACGCACCGCGCGGCCAGCACGCCGGAAGGCCCCCCCCTCACCGGCCGGGGACGGTCCCCACCCAGCCACCGCCGCGTATCGCTTCACACCCACATGCCATTCACGTTCGTGGGCATGGTGGGTATCGCTGAAACAACCGGTTGGTAGCTCAACCGATCGTCGCCATCACTGATTCACCTCTAGCGAGAACAACCGCACCACAACGGTTTACCAGTTCTTCATTTGCGTAACGTCACCAGCAAACGTAGACGTCCATCGCCATTTGCAAATTCAACGATTGTTGCATGCCTGTGTCAGGTGTCACGACACACTATGTCTGCCCACATACACGCAACAACATGTGCACGCTTCGCGAACACGTGGAAGGTGGCCCCCGTACGTATGCGATGTCCATTGCGCGAACGACTGTCAACCGGCCTCTGTCGCATGTCGCAGATGTGGAACGCAGTGCACCATGCTATCACGGTGTGTGAGAAGAGACGACTACGTCTGACAACACGCGCCACTACATCAACAGACGGCTCATGCTGATCGCCATCCACGGCATACCATACTGCAATCCAGCTCTTATAGGGAGACGACACGTAGCTGAGTGCACAATATTTGGACCGTATGGTTCGCCGTTGTTGGCGCAGTCGTGGTACGGTCACACATGTACCACGATGTATCATTCAGTACATGAGGACCAATGTGCGGTACAGTGTGTGGATTTGGACGTACAACATCAGCGGACAGTTGCCACAAGCCGTACCACAACGTAGGCTGTGCTTCGCCATGCGAATGCCAATGAACAACTGCGAAGGGCATTGAGCATGTACGTCCTGCCGCCATCCGCATTACAGTGTATAGCTGCAAGGTGTTTAACATGAAGCGATACTCTGGGGACCGGGCAGTGCGAGTAGCAAACTATATTGCGGGGGTTGCAGTTAGGCAACACTACACTAATTTAACGCGTCGTATGACAATTACAGAGCAGGTTAAGGCCCAACGTGTGTTGGGTTTAAGGCCCCAACGTGTGTTGGGTTAAGGCCCAACGTGTGTTGGGTTAAGGCCCAACGTGTGTTGGGTTAAGGCCCAACGTGTGTTGGGTTAAGGCCCAACGTGTGTTGGGTTAAGGCCCAACGTGTGTTGGGTTAAGGCCCAACGTGTGTTGGGTTAAGGCCCAACGTGTGTTGGGTTAAGGCCCAACGTGTGTTGGGTTAAGGCCCAACGTGTGTTGGGTTAAGGCCCAACGTGTGTTGGGTTAAGGCCCAACGTGTGTTGGGTTAAGGCCCAACGTGTGTTGGGTTAAGGCCCAACGTGTGTTGGGTTAAGGCCCAACGTGTGTTGGGTTAAGGCCCAACGTGTGTTGGGTTAAGGCCCAACGTGTGTTGGGTTAAGGCCCAACGTGTGTTGGGTTAAGGCCCAACGTGTGTTGGGTTAAGGCCCAACGTGTGTTGGGTTAAGGCCCAACGTGTGTTGGGTTAAGGCCCAACGTGTGTTGGGTTAAGGCCCAACGTGTGTTGGGTTAAGGCCCAACGTGTGTTGGGTTAAGGCGCAACATAGGTTAGGTTAAGGCGCAACATAGGTTAGGTTAAGGCGCAACATAGGTTAGGTTAAGGCGCAACATAGGTTAGGTTAAGGCGCAACATAGGTTAGGTTAAGGCGCAACATAGGTTAGGTTACGGCGCAACATAGGTTAGGTTAAGGCGCAACATAGGTTAGGTTAAGGCGCAACATAGGTTAGGTTACGGCGCAACATAGGTTAGGTTAAGGCGCAACATAGGTTAGGTTAAGGCGCAACATAGGTTAGGTTAAGGCGCAACATAGGTTAGGTTAAGGCGCAACATAGGTTAGGTTAAGGCGCAACATAGGTTAGGTTAAGGCGCAACATAGGTTAGGTTAAGGCGCAACATAGGTTAGGTTAAGGCGCAACATAGGTTAGGTTACGGCGCAACATAGGTTAGGTTAAGGCGCAACATAGGTTAGGTTAAGGCGCAACATAGGTTAGGTTAAGGCGCAACATAGGTTAGGTTATGGCGCAACATAGGTTAGGTTACGGCGCAACATAGGTTAGGTTACGGCGCAACATAGGTTAGGTTAAGGCGCAACATAGGTTAGGTTAAGGCGCAACATAGGTTAGGTTAAGGCGCAACATAGGTTAGGTTAAGGCGCAACATAGGTTAGGTTAAGGCGCAACATAGGTTAGGTTAAGGCGCAACATAGGTTAGGTTAAGGCGCAACATGGGTTAGGTTAAGGCGCAACATGGGTTAGGTTAAGGCGCAACATGGGTTAGGTTAAGGCGCAACATGGGTTAGGTTAAGGCGCAACATGGGTTAGGTTAAGGCGCAACATGGGTTAGGTTAAGGCGCAACATGGGTTAGGTTAAGGCGCAACATGGGTTAGGTTAAGGCGCAACATGGGTTAGGTTAAGGCGCAACATGGGTTAGGTTAAGGCGCAACATGGGTTAGGTTAAGGCGCAACATGGGTTAGGTTAAGGCGCAACATGGGTTAGGTTAAGGTACAATATGGGTTAGGTTAAGGTACAATATGGGTTAGGTTAAGGTACAATATGGGTTAGGTTAAGGTACAATATGGGTTAGGTTAAGGTACAATATGGGTTAGGTTAAGGTACAATATGGGTTAGGTTAAGGTACAATATGGGTTAGGTTAAGGTACAATACGGGTTAGGTTAAGGTACAATACGGGTTAGGTTAAGGTACAATACGGGTTAGGTTAAGGTACAATACGGGTTAGGTTAAGGTACAATACGGGTTAGGTTAAGGTACAATACGGGTTAGGTTAAGGTACAATACGGGTTAGGTTAAGGTACAATACGGGTTAGGTTAAGGCACTTGGGGGGGGGGGGGGCCCGGTTTGTTGATTGTGATTATCGTAAGTAAATGACTGCGGCATCATCTGATTTGCCACGTCAGGGTGCACCTTTGGCTCATAACAGGCGGCGCTCTGATTCCATGCTTGTGGCAGACCTGTGTCTTTCATTCCTGCCATTGTTTGTGTGGTGTGACAGGAGGCAGTATTGTGATGTTGGGTGCACCCCTGTCTGGGGACATGTGTGGGTGTTGGTGGCTTAGCTGAGCAATGGTGGTTGTCGGAAGGGTGGGATATTCTGTTTTCCGAGTGGACCTCCCGGTCTGGTTATGATAGTGTGGATTGTCTAATGTGGCAGAGAGGATGCACTGGGTGTTGTTCCATGCTGGTGCTTACATATTGTCTGTGTGCCTGTTACAGGGCAGAGAGTAGTGCGTGATAAGAGTGTCTGGCTGACGTGTGATTGTGAGCAGAGTCTTTCAGCATGTATACGGACAGGTCTATACATTATCTGTATTCTGATGGCTCTATCTATTACTAATCAGCGCCGTGTATACGTTTAATCCGGTTCCAGTCGAAACTATTGTATCTCTGTACATTAGTGACACGGCGAGCCCGCTATGTA
>NW_025726328.1:15000-17500 GCF_021461395.2 Schistocerca americana
AAGGCCCAACGTGTGTTGGGTTAAGGCCCAACGTGTGTTGGGTTAAGGCCCAACGTGTGTTGGGTTAAGGCCCAACGTGTGTTGGGTTAAGGCCCAACGTGTGTTGGGTTAAGGCCCAACGTGTGTTGGGTTAAGGCCCAACGTGTGTTGGGTTAAGGCCCAACGTGTGTTGGGTTAAGGCCCAACGTGTGTTGGGTTAAGGCCCAACGTGTGTTGGGTTAAGGCCCAACGTGTGTTGGGTTAAGGCCCAACGTGTGTTGGGTTAAGGCCCAACGTGTGTTGGGTTAAGGCCCAACGTGTGTTGGGTTAAGGCCCAACGTGTGTTGGGTTAAGGCCCAACGTGTGTTGGGTTAAGGCCCAACGTGTGTTGGGTTAAGGCCCAACGTGTGTTGGGTTAAGGCCCAACGTGTGTTGGGTTAAGGCCCAACGTGTGTTGGGTTAAGGCCCAACGTGTGTTGGGTTAAGGCCCAACGTGTGTTGGGTTAAGGCCCAACGTGTGTTGGGTTAAGGCCCAACGTGTGTTGGGTTAAGGCCCAACGTGTGTTGGGTTAAGGCCCAACGTGTGTTGGGTTAAGGCCCAACGTGTGTTGGGTTAAGGCGCAACATAGGTTAGGTTAAGGCGCAACATAGGTTAGGTTAAGGCGCAACATAGGTTAGGTTAAGGCGCAACATAGGTTAGGTTAAGGCGCAACATAGGTTAGGTTAAGGCGCAACATAGGTTAGGTTAAGGCGCAACATAGGTTAGGTTACGGCGCAACATAGGTTAGGTTAAGGCGCAACATAGGTTAGGTTAAGGCGCAACATAGGTTAGGTTACGGCGCAACATAGGTTAGGTTAAGGCGCAACATAGGTTAGGTTAAGGCGCAACATAGGTTAGGTTAAGGCGCAACATAGGTTAGGTTAAGGCGCAACATAGGTTAGGTTAAGGCGCAACATAGGTTAGGTTAAGGCGCAACATAGGTTAGGTTAAGGCGCAACATAGGTTAGGTTAAGGCGCAACATAGGTTAGGTTACGGCGCAACATAGGTTAGGTTAAGGCGCAACATAGGTTAGGTTAAGGCGCAACATAGGTTAGGTTAAGGCGCAACATAGGTTAGGTTATGGCGCAACATAGGTTAGGTTACGGCGCAACATAGGTTAGGTTACGGCGCAACATAGGTTAGGTTAAGGCGCAACATAGGTTAGGTTAAGGCGCAACATAGGTTAGGTTAAGGCGCAACATAGGTTAGGTTAAGGCGCAACATAGGTTAGGTTAAGGCGCAACATAGGTTAGGTTAAGGCGCAACATAGGTTAGGTTAAGGCGCAACATAGGTTAGGTTAAGGCGCAACATGGGTTAGGTTAAGGCGCAACATGGGTTAGGTTAAGGCGCAACATGGGTTAGGTTAAGGCGCAACATGGGTTAGGTTAAGGCGCAACATGGGTTAGGTTAAGGCGCAACATGGGTTAGGTTAAGGCGCAACATGGGTTAGGTTAAGGCGCAACATGGGTTAGGTTAAGGCGCAACATGGGTTAGGTTAAGGCGCAACATGGGTTAGGTTAAGGCGCAACATGGGTTAGGTTAAGGTACAATATGGGTTAGGTTAAGGTACAATATGGGTTAGGTTAAGGTACAATATGGGTTAGGTTAAGGTACAATATGGGTTAGGTTAAGGTACAATATGGGTTAGGTTAAGGTACAATATGGGTTAGGTTAAGGTACAATATGGGTTAGGTTAAGGTACAATATGGGTTAGGTTAAGGTACAATATGGGTTAGGTTAAGGTACAATACGGGTTAGGTTAAGGTACAATACGGGTTAGGTTAAGGTACAATACGGGTTAGGTTAAGGTACAATACGGGTTAGGTTAAGGTACAATACGGGTTAGGTTAAGGTACAATACGGGTTAGGTTAAGGTACAATACGGGTTAGGTTAAGGTACAATACGGGTTAGGTTAAGGCACTTGGGGGGGGGGGGGGCCCGGTTTGTTGATGTTGATTATCGTAAGTAAATGACTGCGGCATCATCTGATTTGCCACGTCAGGGTGCACCTTTGGCTCATAACAGGCGGCGCTCTGATTCCATGCTTGTGGCAGACCTGTGTCTTTCATTCCTGCCATTGTTTGTGTGGTGTGACAGGAGGCAGTATTGTGATGTTGGGTGCACCCCTGTCTGGGACATGTGTGGGTGTTGGTGGCTTAGCTGAGCAATGGTGGTTGTCGGAAGGGTGGGATATTCTGTTTTCCGAGTGGACCTCCCGGTCTGGTTATGATAGTGTGGATTGTCTAATGTGGCAGAGAGGATGCACTGGGTGTTGTTCCATGCTGGTGCTTACATATTGTCTGTGTGCCTGTTACAGGCAGAGAGTAGTGCGTGATAAGAGTGTCTGGCTGACGTGTGATTGTGAGCAGAGTCTTTCAGCATGTATACGGACAGGTCTATACATTATCTGTATTCTGATGGCTCTATCTATTACTAATCAGCGCCGTGTATACGTTTAATCCGGTTCCAGTCGAAACT
>NW_025726328.1:22500-25000 GCF_021461395.2 Schistocerca americana
AGCACAAGCGCGCATCAGGCGTGACGCGAGAACCTTGTGAAAGGTCCGCGCCAACACCGAGCAGACCGTAATGGGGCGAAAGTCAGCGGGGGATGTTGGTGCAGCCGTTTTCGGGAGAAGGGACGTCCGCGCGCGAAGCAGGCGTTCCGGAAGAGCGCGGGCCAGAAGGAAGAGATTCATCACTTTCACCAGGACTTCGTGCGGCAGACGCCGCAACTCCGCTGGGGTAAGGCCGTCCGGCCCGGCTGCTGATCCCCTGGGCGGCAACGCGGCGGCGACCTCCTCATGTGTGACCGGCCCCCATATGCACTCGAGAGCGACAGGCTCTGAGTGCGGGAGGAGGCGGTCACGAATGAAGCCCGCGGTGGAGATGGGCTTCTTGGTGAAGAGGTCCGCCCAGAAGTCCAGCAGACCAGGGATGGCAGGTGGCGGCTGGAGCAGGGTGCCATCCAAGAGGCCGCGCACGCAACGCGCACGCGACCGTCGGAAGGCATCCTGCGTTCTCGCGTACTCCCAGCGGCGCCGCTTGCGCTTCTGCGTCGGCGGCGCGGCAGGCGGCCGCTTCGATGGTTGGCGCGGCCGCTGTGTCCTGGTGATCGATCTCTCCCCTCTGGACCCGACCGACGCAAGGGCATCCGGGAGCATGCCCAGGATGACATCGGGCGGCGTGCCCCGCCCCAGACCGATGACACGATCCAGGGCAGAGAAACGCTGGGCGGAAGCGGGTAGCCCCGCCAGATGCTCCCAGATGGCGGCGTCAGTCGGCCCCTCCGGCGGCGGCCCGGTGGTGTCGGCCGCGAAGTCCTCGGCTGCGTCGACGGGCGGCGCAGCGGCCTCGCCCGCGTCAGGCAGCGGGCTCGCCGCTCCCCGGCGGGACGCCGGCTCTTCCCCCCGACCGATCTCAAGCGCCTCCATGAATTGGCGGACAAGCTGCTTGTGGGCAGCTTGCCGCCGTCGGCACTTGATTGCCTCAAGCGTTCGGTCGGGGAACATCCTGATGAGCTCTTGATTTACAAAGAAGAACCGGGCGTCCCTCTCGAGGAACAGTTCGGCCTCTGCCTTGGCGAGCGACAGGACTTCTTCCTCCGTCCACCTCGCGCGATGCCTCTCCGTGACGATCTCCGCGTTGGCGGCCGCAAGATGTTGGCGGCGGCGATGGACCCCGAGACCGTTCTTGGTTGTAAAGCTGCGGTGGCACTCACTACAGGTATACATAGCTGCAAAAGTTACAAGATTTTCGGCACGGCCGGTTGGCCGGCTAGGTGCTGGGGGAGTTGGGGTGGCACCTTCAGCGGAAGGGCCACCACTTATTCTCTGCTTACTGCCCCCAACTAAAAAAGGGATAGTGCGAGGGGGGGCTGGTAACCCCCCCAAGCCCCTGGTGCGGTCTTCCACTCTGCGAAAGAGAGTCATAGTTACTCCCGCCGTTTACCCGCGCTTGCTTGAATTTCTTCACGTTGACATTCAGAGCACTGGGCAGAAATCACATTGCGTCAACACCCGCTAGGGCCATCGCAATGCTTTGTTTTAATTAGACAGTCGGATTCCCCCAGTCCGTGCCAGTTCTGAGTTGATCGTTGAATGGCGGCCGAAGAGAATCCGCGCACCCGCGCGCCCCCGGAGGAGCACGCTAAGGCGGACGCGGCCTCGCAGCAAGGAAGATCCGTGGGAGGCCAAGGCACGGGACCGAGCTCGGATCCTGCACGCAGGTTGAAGCACCGGGGCGCGAACGCCGCGCAGGCGCGCGCATCCTGCACCGCCGGCCAGCACGAGGCCAACCAACGGCGAGAGCAGACCACGCCCGCGCTAAACGCCCGCACTTACCGGCACCCCTACGGCACTCACCTCGCCCAGGCCCGGCACGTTAGCGCTGACCCACTTCCCGACCAAGCCCGACACGCCCCGATCCTCAGAGCCAATCCTTATCCCGAAGTTACGGATCCAATTTGCCGACTTCCCTTACCTACATTATTCTATCGACTAGAGGCTCTTCACCTTGGAGACCTGCTGCGGATATGGGTACGAACCGGCGCGACACCTCCACGTGGCCCTCTCCCGGATTTTCAAGGTCCGAGGGGAAGATCGGGACACCGCCGCAACTGCGGTGCTCTTCGCGTTCCAAACCCTATCTCCCTGCTAGAGGATTCCAGGGAACTCGAACGCTCATGCAGAAAAGAAAACTCTTCCCCGATCTCCCGACGGCGTCTCCGGGTCCTTTTGGGTTACCCCGACGAGCATCTCTAAAAGAGGGGCCCGACTTGTATCGGTTCCGCTGCCGGGTTCCGGAATAGGAACCGGATTCCCTTTCGCCCAACGGGGGCCAGCACAAAGTGCATCATGCTATGACGGCCCCCATCAACATCGGATTTCTCCTAGGGCTTAGGATCGACTGACTCGTGTGCAACGGCTGTTCACACGAAACCCTTCTCCGCGTCAGCCCTCCAGGGCCTCGCTGGAGTATTTGCTACTACCACCAAGATCTGCACCGACGGCGGCTCCA
>NW_025726328.1:30000-32500 GCF_021461395.2 Schistocerca americana
GCGCCGCGTGCAGGGTGCGCCGGCGCGCAGCTGCGCCGCCTGCCGCCTCCGTCGGCCGGCGCGCCTGCCACTGGCCGCCCCCACCAGCCGGCTGTAGCGCGTGCGCCCACGCACCGCGCGGCCAGCACGCCGGAAGGCCCCCCCTCACCGGCCGGGGACGGTCCCACACAGCCACCGCCGCGTATCGCTTCACACCCACATGCCATTCACGTTCGTGGGCATGGTGGGTATCGCTGAAACAACCGGTTGGTAGCTCAACCGATCGTCGCCATCACTGATTCACCTCTAGCGAGAACAACCGCACCACAACGGTTTACCAGTTCTTCATTTGCGTAACGTCACCAGCAAACGTAGACGTCCATCGCCATTTGCAAATTCAACGATTGTTGCATGCCTGTGTCAGGTGTCACGACACACTATGTCTGCCCACATACACGCAACAACATGTGCACGCTTCGCGAACACGTGGAAGGTGGCCCCCGTACGTATGCGATGTCCATTGCGCGAACGACTGTCAACCGGCCTCTGTCGCATGTCGCAGATGTGGAACGCAGTGCACCATGCTATCACGGTGTGTGAGAAGAGACGACTACGTCTGACAACACGCGCCACTACATCAACAGACGGCTCATGCTGATCGCCATCCACGGCATACCATACTGCAATCCAGCTCTTATAGGGAGACGACACGTAGCTGAGTGCACAATATTTGGACCGTATGGTTCGCCGTTGTTGGCGCAGTCGTGGTACGGTCACACATGTACCACGATGTATCATTCAGTACATGAGGACCAATGTGCGGTACAGTGTGTGATTTGGACGTACAACATCAGCGGACAGTTGCCACAAGCCGTACCACAACGTAGGCTGTGCTTCGCCATGCGAATGCCAATGAACAACTGCGAAGGGCATTGAGCATGTACGTCCTGCCGCCATCCGCATTACAGTGTATAGCTGCAAGGTGTTTAACATGAAGCGATACTCTGGGGACCGGGCAGTGCGAGTAGCAAACTATATTGCGGGGGTTGCAGTTAGGCAACACTACACTAATTTAACGCGTCGTATGACAATTACAGAGCAGGTTAAGGCCCAACGTGTGTTGGGTTAAGGCCCAACGTGTGTTGGGTTAAGGCCCAACGTGTGTTGGGTTAAGGCCCAACGTGTGTTGGGTTAAGGCCCAACGTGTGTTGGGTTAAGGCCCAACGTGTGTTGGGTTAAGGCCCAACGTGTGTTGGGTTAAGGCCCAACGTGTGTTGGGTTAAGGCCCAACGTGTGTTGGGTTAAGGCCCAACGTGTGTTGGGTTAAGGCCCAACGTGTGTTGGGTTAAGGCCCAACGTGTGTTGGGTTAAGGCCCAACGTGTGTTGGGTTAAGGCCCAACGTGTGTTGGGTTAAGGCCCAACGTGTGTTGGGTTAAGGCCCAACGTGTGTTGGGTTAAGGCCCAACGTGTGTTGGGTTAAGGCCCAACGTGTGTTGGGTTAAGGCCCAACGTGTGTTGGGTTAAGGCCCAACGTGTGTTGGGTTAAGGCCCAACGTGTGTTGGGTTAAGGCGCAACATAGGTTAGGTTAAGGCGCAACATAGGTTAGGTTAAGGCGCAACATAGGTTAGGTTAAGGCGCAACATAGGTTAGGTTAAGGCGCAACATAGGTTAGGTTAAGGCGCAACATAGGTTAGGTTAAGGCGCAACATAGGTTAGGTTACGGCGCAACATAGGTTAGGTTAAGGCGCAACATAGGTTAGGTTAAGGCGCAACATAGGTTAGGTTACGGCGCAACATAGGTTAGGTTAAGGCGCAACATAGGTTAGGTTAAGGCGCAACATAGGTTAGGTTAAGGCGCAACATAGGTTAGGTTAAGGCGCAACATAGGTTAGGTTAAGGCGCAACATAGGTTAGGTTAAGGCGCAACATAGGTTAGGTTAAGGCGCAACATAGGTTAGGTTAAGGCGCAACATAGGTTAGGTTACGGCGCAACATAGGTTAGGTTAAGGCGCAACATAGGTTAGGTTAAGGCGCAACATAGGTTAGGTTAAGGCGCAACATAGGTTAGGTTATGGCGCAACATAGGTTAGGTTACGGCGCAACATAGGTTAGGTTACGGCGCAACATAGGTTAGGTTAAGGCGCAACATAGGTTAGGTTAAGGCGCAACATAGGTTAGGTTAAGGCGCAACATAGGTTAGGTTAAGGCGCAACATAGGTTAGGTTAAGGCGCAACATAGGTTAGGTTAAGGCGCAACATAGGTTAGGTTAAGGCGCAACATAGGTTAGGTTAAGGCGCAACATGGGTTAGGTTAAGGCGCAACATGGGTTAGGTTAAGGCGCAACATGGGTTAGGTTAAGGCGCAACATGGGTTAGGTTAAGGCGCAACATGGGTTAGGTTAAGGCGCAACATGGGTTAGGTTAAGGCGCAACATGGGTTAGGTTAAGGCGCAACATGGGTTAGGTTAAGGCGCAACATGGGTTAGGTTAAGGCGCAACATGGGTTAGGTTAAGGCGCA
>NW_025726328.1:42500-45000 GCF_021461395.2 Schistocerca americana
CACTGGCCGCCCCCACCAGCCGGCTGTAGCGCGTGCGCCCACGCACCGCGCGGCCAGCACGCCGGAAGGCCCCCCCTCACCGGCCGGGGACGGTCCCACCCAGCCACCGCCGCGTATCGCTTCACACCCACATGCCATTCACGTTCGTGGGCATGGTGGGTATCGCTGAAACAACCGGTTGGTAGCTCAACCGATCGTCGCCATCACTGATTCACCTCTAGCGAGAACAACCGCACCACAACGGTTTACCAGTTCTTCATTTGCGTAACGTCACCAGCAAACGTAGACGTCCATCGCCATTTGCAAATTCAACGATTGTTGCATGCCTGTGTCAGGTGTCACGACACACTATGTCTGCCCACATACACGCAACAACATGTGCACGCTTCGCGAACACGTGGAAGGTGGCCCCCGTACGTATGCGATGTCCATTGCGCGAACGACTGTCAACCGGCCTCTGTCGCATGTCGCAGATGTGGAACGCAGTGCACCATGCTATCACGGTGTGTGAGAAGAGACGACTACGTCTGACAACACGCGCCACTACATCAACAGACGGCTCATGCTGATCGCCATCCACGGCATACCATACTGCAATCCAGCTCTTATAGGGAGACGACACGTAGCTGAGTGCACAATATTTGGACCGTATGGTTCGCCGTTGTTGGCGCAGTCGTGGTACGGTCACACATGTACCACGATGTATCATTCAGTACATGAGGACCAATGTGCGGTACAGTGTGTGATTTGGACGTACAACATCAGCGGACAGTTGCCACAAGCCGTACCACAACGTAGGCTGTGCTTCGCCATGCGAATGCCAATGAACAACTGCGAAGGGCATTGAGCATGTACGTCCTGCCGCCATCCGCATTACAGTGTATAGCTGCAAGGTGTTTAACATGAAGCGATACTCTGGGGACCGGGCAGTGCGAGTAGCAAACTATATTGCGGGGGTTGCAGTTAGGCAACACTACACTAATTTAACGCGTCGTATGACAATTACAGAGCAGGTTAAGGCCCAACGTGTGTTGGGTTAAGGCCCAACGTGTGTTGGGTTAAGGCCCAACGTGTGTTGGGTTAAGGCCCAACGTGTGTTGGGTTAAGGCCCAACGTGTGTTGGGTTAAGGCCCAACGTGTGTTGGGTTAAGGCCCAACGTGTGTTGGGTTAAGGCCCAACGTGTGTTGGGTTAAGGCCCAACGTGTGTTGGGTTAAGGCCCAACGTGTGTTGGGTTAAGGCCCAACGTGTGTTGGGTTAAGGCCCAACGTGTGTTGGGTTAAGGCCCAACGTGTGTTGGGTTAAGGCCCAACGTGTGTTGGGTTAAGGCCCAACGTGTGTTGGGTTAAGGCCCAACGTGTGTTGGGTTAAGGCCCAACGTGTGTTGGGTTAAGGCCCAACGTGTGTTGGGTTAAGGCCCAACGTGTGTTGGGTTAAGGCCCAACGTGTGTTGGGTTAAGGCCCAACGTGTGTTGGGTTAAGGCCCAACGTGTGTTGGGTTAAGGCCCAACGTGTGTTGGGTTAAGGCCCAACGTGTGTTGGGTTAAGGCCCAACGTGTGTTGGGTTAAGGCGCAACATAGGTTAGGTTAAGGCGCAACATAGGTTAGGTTAAGGCGCAACATAGGTTAGGTTAAGGCGCAACATAGGTTAGGTTAAGGCGCAACATAGGTTAGGTTAAGGCGCAACATAGGTTAGGTTAAGGCGCAACATAGGTTAGGTTACGGCGCAACATAGGTTAGGTTAAGGCGCAACATAGGTTAGGTTAAGGCGCAACATAGGTTAGGTTACGGCGCAACATAGGTTAGGTTAAGGCGCAACATAGGTTAGGTTAAGGCGCAACATAGGTTAGGTTAAGGCGCAACATAGGTTAGGTTAAGGCGCAACATAGGTTAGGTTAAGGCGCAACATAGGTTAGGTTAAGGCGCAACATAGGTTAGGTTAAGGCGCAACATAGGTTAGGTTAAGGCGCAACATAGGTTAGGTTACGGCGCAACATAGGTTAGGTTAAGGCGCAACATAGGTTAGGTTAAGGCGCAACATAGGTTAGGTTAAGGCGCAACATAGGTTAGGTTATGGCGCAACATAGGTTAGGTTACGGCGCAACATAGGTTAGGTTACGGCGCAACATAGGTTAGGTTAAGGCGCAACATAGGTTAGGTTAAGGCGCAACATAGGTTAGGTTAAGGCGCAACATAGGTTAGGTTAAGGCGCAACATAGGTTAGGTTAAGGCGCAACATAGGTTAGGTTAAGGCGCAACATAGGTTAGGTTAAGGCGCAACATAGGTTAGGTTAAGGCGCAACATGGGTTAGGTTAAGGCGCAACATGGGTTAGGTTAAGGCGCAACATGGGTTAGGTTAAGGCGCAACATGGGTTAGGTTAAGGCGCAACATGGGTTAGGTTAAGGCGCAACATGGGTTAGGTTAAGGCGCAACATGGGTTAGGTTAAGGCGCAACATGGGTTAGGTTAAGGCGCAACATGGGTTAGGTTAAGGCGCAAC
>NW_025726328.1:55000-60000 GCF_021461395.2 Schistocerca americana
GTGGGTACGATCTAAGGAACCATAACTGATTTAATGAGCCATTCGCGGTTTCACCTTAATGCGGCTTGTACTGAGACATGCATGGCTTAATCTTTGAGACAAGCATATGACTACTGGCAGGATCAACCAGGGAGCTGCGTCAACTAGAGCTGAGCAGCCGGCCGCCCGGGAGTGTGTCCCGGGGGCCCGCGCGAACACGCAAGCGTCCGCTCAATTATTCTGCAAACAGGAGGAGGCTGAGCTCCCCTGCACAATACACCTCGAAACCCTCTCAGGTCCCGGCGGCGCGCAGCGCCGTCCTAAGTACTTGGTCGGGTTCGAGAGAGGCGCAATCGCCCGGAGTTTGGCGAGTAGACGCTTTAGGTGCGACCACCCGTGCTCCCAACTGAGCTTGCCGCTGCCGACAGAGGCCCGGGAGCGTGCTGTCGTGGCATTGCCGGCGGGAGACAACACGCGCCACCTACGGTGGCCGGCAGCTCCAACGCCAGCGCCACAGAAGGACAAAAGCCCCACTTGGGTGCCGAAGCGAACTCTCCCAGCACAGCGCACGCGCCAACACGTCCGCACAGCTGCGATACAATCCACCTGCGAGAACCGCAGAGGCGACCGAGCAGCAGACGGCGTCGCGGCGCCGAGCGCCGGGCGGCGGCGCATCCTCAGCGCACACAGTCCTCAATCGGACCAGCACACTGCAGATGTCCACCGCGCTTCGCACCGGGCCCGCGAGGACCTACTTTGGCCGCACGGCGCCGCGTGCAGGGTGCGCCGGCGCGCAGCTGCGCCGCCTGCCGCCTCCGTCGGCCGGCGCGCCTGCCACTGGCCGCCCCCACCAGCCGGCTGTAGCGCGTGCGCCCACGCACCGCGCGGCCAGCACGCCGGAAGGCCCCCCCTCACCGGCCGGGGACGGTCCCACCCAGCCACCGCCGCGTATCGCTTCACACCCACATGCCATTCACGTTCGTGGGCATGGTGGGTATCGCTGAAACAACCGGTTGGTAGCTCAACCGATCGTCGCCATCACTGATTCACCTCTAGCGAGAACAACCGCACCACAACGGTTTACCAGTTCTTCATTTGCGTAACGTCACCAGCAAACGTAGACGTCCATCGCCATTTGCAAATTCAACGATTGTTGCATGCCTGTGTCAGGTGTCACGACACACTATGTCTGCCCACATACACGCAACAACATGTGCACGCTTCGCGAACACGTGGAAGGTGGCCCCCGTACGTATGCGATGTCCATTGCGCGAACGACTGTCAACCGGCCTCTGTCGCATGTCGCAGATGTGGAACGCAGTGCACCATGCTATCACGGTGTGTGAGAAGAGACGACTACGTCTGACAACACGCGCCACTACATCAACAGACGGCTCATGCTGATCGCCATCCACGGCATACCATACTGCAATCCAGCTCTTATAGGGAGACGACACGTAGCTGAGTGCACAATATTTGGACCGTATGGTTCGCCGTTGTTGGCGCAGTCGTGGTACGGTCACACATGTACCACGATGTATCATTCAGTACATGAGGACCAATGTGCGGTACAGTGTGTGATTTGGACGTACAACATCAGCGGACAGTTGCCACAAGCCGTACCACAACGTAGGCTGTGCTTCGCCATGCGAATGCCAATGAACAACTGCGAAGGGCATTGAGCATGTACGTCCTGCCGCCATCCGCATTACAGTGTATAGCTGCAAGGTGTTTAACATGAAGCGATACTCTGGGGACCGGGCAGTGCGAGTAGCAAACTATATTGCGGGGGTTGCAGTTAGGCAACACTACACTAATTTAACGCGTCGTATGACAATTACAGAGCAGGTTAAGGCCCAACGTGTGTTGGGTTAAGGCCCAACGTGTGTTGGGTTAAGGCCCAACGTGTGTTGGGTTAAGGCCCAACGTGTGTTGGGTTAAGGCCCAACGTGTGTTGGGTTAAGGCCCAACGTGTGTTGGGTTAAGGCCCAACGTGTGTTGGGTTAAGGCCCAACGTGTGTTGGGTTAAGGCCCAACGTGTGTTGGGTTAAGGCCCAACGTGTGTTGGGTTAAGGCCCAACGTGTGTTGGGTTAAGGCCCAACGTGTGTTGGGTTAAGGCCCAACGTGTGTTGGGTTAAGGCCCAACGTGTGTTGGGTTAAGGCCCAACGTGTGTTGGGTTAAGGCCCAACGTGTGTTGGGTTAAGGCCCAACGTGTGTTGGGTTAAGGCCCAACGTGTGTTGGGTTAAGGCCCAACGTGTGTTGGGTTAAGGCCCAACGTGTGTTGGGTTAAGGCCCAACGTGTGTTGGGTTAAGGCCCAACGTGTGTTGGGTTAAGGCGCAACATAGGTTAGGTTAAGGCGCAACATAGGTTAGGTTAAGGCGCAACATAGGTTAGGTTAAGGCGCAACATAGGTTAGGTTAAGGCGCAACATAGGTTAGGTTAAGGCGCAACATAGGTTAGGTTAAGGCGCAACATAGGTTAGGTTACGGCGCAACATAGGTTAGGTTAAGGCGCAACATAGGTTAGGTTAAGGCGCAACATAGGTTAGGTTACGGCGCAACATAGGTTAGGTTAAGGCGCAACATAGGTTAGGTTAAGGCGCAACATAGGTTAGGTTAAGGCGCAACATAGGTTAGGTTAAGGCGCAACATAGGTTAGGTTAAGGCGCAACATAGGTTAGGTTAAGGCGCAACATAGGTTAGGTTAAGGCGCAACATAGGTTAGGTTACGGCGCAACATAGGTTAGGTTAAGGCGCAACATAGGTTAGGTTAAGGCGCAACATAGGTTAGGTTAAGGCGCAACATAGGTTAGGTTATGGCGCAACATAGGTTAGGTTACGGCGCAACATAGGTTAGGTTACGGCGCAACATAGGTTAGGTTAAGGCGCAACATAGGTTAGGTTAAGGCGCAACATAGGTTAGGTTAAGGCGCAACATAGGTTAGGTTAAGGCGCAACATAGGTTAGGTTAAGGCGCAACATAGGTTAGGTTAAGGCGCAACATAGGTTAGGTTAAGGCGCAACATAGGTTAGGTTAAGGCGCAACATGGGTTAGGTTAAGGCGCAACATGGGTTAGGTTAAGGCGCAACATGGGTTAGGTTAAGGCGCAACATGGGTTAGGTTAAGGCGCAACATGGGTTAGGTTAAGGCGCAACATGGGTTAGGTTAAGGCGCAACATGGGTTAGGTTAAGGCGCAACATGGGTTAGGTTAAGGCGCAACATGGGTTAGGTTAAGGCGCAACATGGGTTAGGTTAAGGCGCAACATGGGTTAGGTTAAGGCGCAACATGGGTTAGGTTAAGGCGCAACATGGGTTAGGTTAAGGTACAATATGGGTTAGGTTAAGGTACAATATGGGTTAGGTTAAGGTACAATATGGGTTAGGTTAAGGTACAATATGGGTTAGGTTAAGGTACAATATGGGTTAGGTTAAGGTACAATATGGGTTAGGTTAAGGTACAATATGGGTTAGGTTAAGGTACAATATGGGTTAGGTTAAGGTACAATATGGGTTAGGTTAAGGTACAATACGGGTTAGGTTAAGGTACAATACGGGTTAGGTTAAGGTACAATACGGGTTAGGTTAAGGTACAATACGGGTTAGGTTAAGGTACAATACGGGTTAGGTTAAGGTACAATACGGGTTAGGTTAAGGTACAATACGGGTTAGGTTAAGGCACTTGGGGGGGGGGGGGGGCCCGGTTTGTTGATTGTGATTATCGTAAGTAAATGACTGCGGCATCATCTGATTTGCCACGTCAGGGTGCACCTTTGGCTCATAACAGGCGGCGCTCTGATTCCATGCTTGTGGCAGACCTGTGTCTTTCATTCCTGCCATTGTTTGTGTGGTGTGACAGGAGGCAGTATTGTGATGTTGGGTGCACCCCTGTCTGGGACATGTGTGGGTGTTGGTGGCTTAGCTGAGCAATGGTGGTTGTCGGAAGGGTGGGATATTCTGTTTTCCGAGTGGACCTCCCGGTCTGGTTATGATAGTGTGGATTGTCTAATGTGGCAGAGAGGATGCACTGGGTGTTGTTCCATGCTGGTGCTTACATATTGTCTGTGTGCCTGTTACAGGCAGAGAGTAGTGCGTGATAAGAGTGTCTGGCTGACGTGTGATTGTGAGCAGAGTCTTTCAGCATGTATACGGACAGGTCTATACATTATCTGTATTCTGATGGCTCTATCTATTACTAATCAGCGCCGTGTATACGTTTAATCCGGTTCCAGTCGAAACTATTGTATCTCTGTACATTAGTGACACGGCGAGCCCGCTATGTAGTTACTCGTCTCGGCAGCTTCCACCGGTGTATGGCAAATGATTATAAGGAATCAGTCTAGTCGTCAATACCGATAGTCTGACGTCACATGTCTGGGGTGGGGGACGCTGCGCCCTTCCGGTGGGTCATGGCCTAGGAAGACTCTTCCCACGCAGGGGGGCTTGGACTGTCATTGACTCTTCCGAGTAATATACTTGCCGTACGTTTTTGCGACTGCGAGTGCAACGCTCACCGGTACCGACATGGATGGAGCGCCTCCTAGCTGCCGCTGAGCATCTGCATTCGTACAGCGAGCAACGCGATCGCGTCTGTAGCTCGTACGTGGTACGGCTCGCAGCTCATGTATATGGACAGCGGGAATGTCGCATATTGGACATAACTCTTCATGAAACGCACGTTATAGGGGTGGATTGCACATTGCGAGTGCGAGCAAAGTCCGCCGTTCATCCGCTGGAGTTGCGAGTTGGGCGGTTGGGGTGGGGCACGAACGGGTGCAGGTGGAGTGATTGCCGGTCCACGACTTCGTGCGGCAGAGGCGCTGGCGTTGGGGTGGGGTCGAAAGAAGGGCACTGTGGGCCCATCGCTGTCTTAGTCGGCTTGGCGTCTCATAGATGACGGTATCGTCGTTGCAGGAGGTCATGTTGCGGGAGACCTACAGATGGCGGTATGTTTTGCGGTGCGCTCGACATGGCGGACGTAGTGTTGTCAGATTCGCATAGATGGAGGTATTGCATGTG
>NW_025726328.1:65000-70000 GCF_021461395.2 Schistocerca americana
TGTGCACGCTACCGAGTAAGTACCGGTATGCGAACCGCCAGGCGACGGGCGCGCATCGCACGTTTAAGGAGGCGCGGCCGGCCCCACAGGCGGCCGCGACGCTCCCAGGTCTGCGAAGCGGGGCAAACGCCGCGCGCTTCAGTATACGTAGCCGACCCTCAGCCAGACGTGGCCCGGGAACGGAATCCATGGACCGCAATGTGCGTTCGAAACGTCGATGTTCATGTGTCCTGCAGTTCACATGTCGACGCGCAATTTGCTGCGTTCTTCATCGACCCACGAGCCGAGTGATCCACCGTCCTGGGTGATCTTTTCTTAGTTTACACTGTCTCTTTCAAGACAGTTGCATAGGCGGGACGTAGGCGTGTGGCGGCCCCTGTTCAAGCGTTCTGTGTCCAACGGCCTCACGGCCGATGGGCGTCGTACGGCTCCACACCGGAGCGGACAGGCAGTCGGGCGAAAGTCATTCAAAACCGGCGCCAGGCGCCAGGTGCCGCAGGCCAGCCGCTCCAGCGCTTCAGCGCTCGTACCACACAACATTGGCGTTAGTTTTGAGAAGCACGCGTGGTTCCGCACGCGGCGCACGGCTACTGCGAGCCGTACAGGTAGCGTGTTGCGCGACACGACACGCACATCGAAAGACATGCAGTCTAGTCGGTAATGATCCTTCCGCAGGTTCACCTACGGAAACCTTGTTACGACTTTTACTTCCTCTAAATGATCAAGTTTGGTCATCTTTCCGGTAGCATCGGCAACGACAGAGTCAATGCCGCGTACCAGTCCGAAGACCTCACTAAATCATTCAATCGGTAGTAGCGACGGGCGGTGTGTACAAAGGGCAGGGACGTAATCAACGCGAGCTTATGACTCGCGCTTACTGGGAATTCCTCGTTCATGGGGAACAATTGCAAGCCCCAATCCCTAGCACGAAGGAGGTTCAGCGGGTTACCCCGACCTTTCGGCCTAGGAAGACACGCTGATTCCTTCAGTGTAGCGCGCGTGCGGCCCAGAACATCTAAGGGCATCACAGACCTGTTATTGCTCAATCTCGTGCGGCTAGAAGCCGCCTGTCCCTCTAAGAAGAAAAGTAATCGCTGACAGCACGAAGGATGTCACGCGACTAGTTAGCAGGCTAGAGTCTCGTTCGTTATCGGAATTAACCAGACAAATCGCTCCACCAACTAAGAACGGCCATGCACCACCACCCACCGAATCAAGAAAGAGCTATCAATCTGTCAATCCTTCCGGTGTCCGGGCCTGGTGAGGTTTCCCGTGTTGAGTCAAATTAAGCCGCAGGCTCCACTCCTGGTGGTGCCCTTCCGTCAATTCCTTTAAGTTTCAGCTTTGCAACCATACTTCCCCCGGAACCCAAAAGCTTTGGTTTCCCGGAGGCTGCCCGCCGAGTCATCGGAGGAACTGCGGCGGATCGCTGGCTGGCATCGTTTATGGTTAGAACTAGGGCGGTATCTGATCGCCTTCGAACCTCTAACTTTCGTTCTTGATTAATGAAAACATACTTGGCAAATGCTTTCGCTTCTGTTCGTCTTGCGACGATCCAAGAATTTCACCTCTAACGTCGCAATACGAATGCCCCCGCCTGTCCCTATTAATCATTACCTCGGGTTCCGAAAACCAACAAAATAGAACCGAGGTCCTATTCCATTATTCCATGCACACAGTATTCAGGCGGGCTTGCCTGCTTTAAGCACTCTAATTTGTTCAAAGTAAACGTGCCGGCCCACCGAGACACTCACTCAAGAGCACCCTGGTAGGATTGCAACGGGGTCCGCCTCGGGACGCACGAGCACGCACGAGGCGCGTCGCACGCCTTCAGCTCGCCCCACCGGCAGGACGTCCCACGATACATGCCAGTTAAACACCGACGGGCGGTGAACCAACAGCGTGGGACACAAATCCAACTACGAGCTTTTTAACCGCAACAACTTTAATATACGCTATTGGAGCTGGAATTACCGCGGCTGCTGGCACCAGACTTGCCCTCCAATAGATACTCGTTAAAGGATTTAAAGTGTACTCATTCCGATTACGGGGCCTCGGATGAGTCCCGTATCGTTATTTTTCGTCACTACCTCCCCGTGCCGGGAGTGGGTAATTTGCGCGCCTGCTGCCTTCCTTGGATGTGGTAGCCGTTTCTCAGGCTCCCTCTCCGGAATCGAACCCTGATTCCCCGTTACCCGTTACAACCATGGTAGGCGCAGAACCTACCATCGACAGTTGATAAGGCAGACATTTGAAAGATGCGTCGCCGGTACGAGGACCGTGCGATCAGCCCAAAGTTATTCAGAGTCACCAAGGCAAACGGACCGGACGAGCCGACCGATTGGTTTTGATCTAATAAAAGCGTCCCTTCCATCTCTGGTCGGGACTCTGTTTGCATGTATTAGCTCTAGAATTACCACAGTTATCCAAGTAACGTGGGTACGATCTAAGGAACCATAACTGATTTAATGAGCCATTCGCGGTTTCACCTTAATGCGGCTTGTACTGAGACATGCATGGCTTAATCTTTGAGACAAGCATATGACTACTGGCAGGATCAACCAGGGAGCTGCGTCAACTAGAGCTGAGCAGCCGGCCGCCCGGGAGTGTGTCCCGGGGGCCCGCGCGAACACGCAAGCGTCCGCTCAATTATTCTGCAAACAGGAGGAGGCTGAGCTCCCCTGCACAATACACCTCGAAACCCTCTCAGGTCCCGGCGGCGCGCAGCGCCGTCCTAAGTACTTGGTCGGGTTCGAGAGAGGCGCAATCGCCCGGAGTTTGGCGAGTAGACGCTTTAGGTGCGACCACCCGTGCTCCCAACTGAGCTTGCCGCTGCCGACAGAGGCCCGGGAGCGTGCTGTCGTGGCATTGCCGGCGGGAGACAACACGCGCCACCTACGGTGGCCGGCAGCTCCAACGCCAGCGCCACAGAAGGACAAAAGCCCCACTTGGGTGCCGAAGCGAACTCTCCCAGCACAGCGCACGCGCCAACACGTCCGCACAGCTGCGATACAATCCACCTGCGAGAACCGCAGAGGCGACCGAGCAGCAGACGGCGTCGCGGCGCCGAGCGCCGGGCGGCGGCGCATCCTCAGCGCACACAGTCCTCAATCGGACCAGCACACTGCAGATGTCCACCGCGCTTCGCACCGGGCCCGCGAGGACCTACTTTGGCCGCACGGCGCCGCGTGCAGGGTGCGCCGGCGCGCAGCTGCGCCGCCTGCCGCCTCCGTCGGCCGGCGCGCCTGCCACTGGCCGCCCCCACCAGCCGGCTGTAGCGCGTGCGCCCACGCACCGCGCGGCCAGCACGCCGGAAGGCCCCCCCTCACCGGCCGGGGACGGTCCCACCCAGCCACCGCCGCGTATCGCTTCACACCCACATGCCATTCACGTTCGTGGGCATGGTGGGTATCGCTGAAACAACCGGTTGGTAGCTCAACCGATCGTCGCCATCACTGATTCACCTCTAGCGAGAACAACCGCACCACAACGGTTTACCAGTTCTTCATTTGCGTAACGTCACCAGCAAACGTAGACGTCCATCGCCATTTGCAAATTCAACGATTGTTGCATGCCTGTGTCAGGTGTCACGACACACTATGTCTGCCCACATACACGCAACAACATGTGCACGCTTCGCGAACACGTGGAAGGTGGCCCCCGTACGTATGCGATGTCCATTGCGCGAACGACTGTCAACCGGCCTCTGTCGCATGTCGCAGATGTGGAACGCAGTGCACCATGCTATCACGGTGTGTGAGAAGAGACGACTACGTCTGACAACACGCGCCACTACATCAACAGACGGCTCATGCTGATCGCCATCCACGGCATACCATACTGCAATCCAGCTCTTATAGGGAGACGACACGTAGCTGAGTGCACAATATTTGGACCGTATGGTTCGCCGTTGTTGGCGCAGTCGTGGTACGGTCACACATGTACCACGATGTATCATTCAGTACATGAGGACCAATGTGCGGTACAGTGTGTGATTTGGACGTACAACATCAGCGGACAGTTGCCACAAGCCGTACCACAACGTAGGCTGTGCTTCGCCATGCGAATGCCAATGAACAACTGCGAAGGGCATTGAGCATGTACGTCCTGCCGCCATCCGCATTACAGTGTATAGCTGCAAGGTGTTTAACATGAAGCGATACTCTGGGGACCGGGCAGTGCGAGTAGCAAACTATATTGCGGGGGTTGCAGTTAGGCAACACTACACTAATTTAACGCGTCGTATGACAATTACAGAGCAGGTTAAGGCCCAACGTGTGTTGGGTTAAGGCCCAACGTGTGTTGGGTTAAGGCCCAACGTGTGTTGGGTTAAGGCCCAACGTGTGTTGGGTTAAGGCCCAACGTGTGTTGGGTTAAGGCCCAACGTGTGTTGGGTTAAGGCCCAACGTGTGTTGGGTTAAGGCCCAACGTGTGTTGGGTTAAGGCCCAACGTGTGTTGGGTTAAGGCCCAACGTGTGTTGGGTTAAGGCCCAACGTGTGTTGGGTTAAGGCCCAACGTGTGTTGGGTTAAGGCCCAACGTGTGTTGGGTTAAGGCCCAACGTGTGTTGGGTTAAGGCCCAACGTGTGTTGGGTTAAGGCCCAACGTGTGTTGGGTTAAGGCCCAACGTGTGTTGGGTTAAGGCCCAACGTGTGTTGGGTTAAGGCCCAACGTGTGTTGGGTTAAGGCCCAACGTGTGTTGGGTTAAGGCGCAACATAGGTTAGGTTAAGGCGCAACATAGGTTAGGTTAAGGCGCAACATAGGTTAGGTTAAGGCGCAACATAGGTTAGGTTAAGGCGCAACATAGGTTAGGTTAAGGCGCAACATAGGTTAGGTTAAGGCGCAACATAGGTTAGGTTACGGCGCAACATAGGTTAGGTTAAGGCGCAACATAGGTTAGGTTAAGGCGCAACATAGGTTAGGTTACGGCGCAACATAGGTTAGGTTAAGGCGCAACATAGGTTAGGTTAAGGCGCAACATAGGTTAGGTTAAGGCGCAA
>NW_025726328.1:80000-82500 GCF_021461395.2 Schistocerca americana
GTCCCGGGGGCCCGCGCGAACACGCAAGCGTCCGCTCAATTATTCTGCAAACAGGAGGAGGCTGAGCTCCCCTGCACAATACACCTCGAAACCCTCTCAGGTCCCGGCGGCGCGCAGCGCCGTCCTAAGTACTTGGTCGGGTTCGAGAGAGGCGCAATCGCCCGGAGTTTGGCGAGTAGACGCTTTAGGTGCGACCACCCGTGCTCCCAACTGAGCTTGCCGCTGCCGACAGAGGCCCGGGAGCGTGCTGTCGTGGCATTGCCGGCGGGAGACAACACGCGCCACCTACGGTGGCCGGCAGCTCCAACGCCAGCGCCACAGAAGGACAAAAGCCCCACTTGGGTGCCGAAGCGAACTCTCCCAGCACAGCGCACGCGCCAACACGTCCGCACAGCTGCGATACAATCCACCTGCGAGAACCGCAGAGGCGACCGAGCAGCAGACGGCGTCGCGGCGCCGAGCGCCGGGCGGCGGCGCATCCTCAGCGCACACAGTCCTCAATCGGACCAGCACACTGCAGATGTCCACCGCGCTTCGCACCGGGCCCGCGAGGACCTACTTTGGCCGCACGGCGCCGCGTGCAGGGTGCGCCGGCGCGCAGCTGCGCCGCCTGCCGCCTCCGTCGGCCGGCGCGCCTGCCACTGGCCGCCCCCACCAGCCGGCTGTAGCGCGTGCGCCCACGCACCGCGCGGCCAGCACGCCGGAAGGCCCCCCCTCACCGGCCGGGGACGGTCCCACCCAGCCACCGCCGCGTATCGCTTCACACCCACATGCCATTCACGTTCGTGGGCATGGTGGGTATCGCTGAAACAACCGGTTGGTAGCTCAACCGATCGTCGCCATCACTGATTCACCTCTAGCGAGAACAACCGCACCACAACGGTTTACCAGTTCTTCATTTGCGTAACGTCACCAGCAAACGTAGACGTCCATCGCCATTTGCAAATTCAACGATTGTTGCATGCCTGTGTCAGGTGTCACGACACACTATGTCTGCCCACATACACGCAACAACATGTGCACGCTTCGCGAACACGTGGAAGGTGGCCCCCGTACGTATGCGATGTCCATTGCGCGAACGACTGTCAACCGGCCTCTGTCGCATGTCGCAGATGTGGAACGCAGTGCACCATGCTATCACGGTGTGTGAGAAGAGACGACTACGTCTGACAACACGCGCCACTACATCAACAGACGGCTCATGCTGATCGCCATCCACGGCATACCATACTGCAATCCAGCTCTTATAGGGAGACGACACGTAGCTGAGTGCACAATATTTGGACCGTATGGTTCGCCGTTGTTGGCGCAGTCGTGGTACGGTCACACATGTACCACGATGTATCATTCAGTACATGAGGACCAATGTGCGGTACAGTGTGTGATTTGGACGTACAACATCAGCGGACAGTTGCCACAAGCCGTACCACAACGTAGGCTGTGCTTCGCCATGCGAATGCCAATGAACAACTGCGAAGGGCATTGAGCATGTACGTCCTGCCGCCATCCGCATTACAGTGTATAGCTGCAAGGTGTTTAACATGAAGCGATACTCTGGGGACCGGGCAGTGCGAGTAGCAAACTATATTGCGGGGGTTGCAGTTAGGCAACACTACACTAATTTAACGCGTCGTATGACAATTACAGAGCAGGTTAAGGCCCAACGTGTGTTGGGTTAAGGCCCAACGTGTGTTGGGTTAAGGCCCAACGTGTGTTGGGTTAAGGCCCAACGTGTGTTGGGTTAAGGCCCAACGTGTGTTGGGTTAAGGCCCAACGTGTGTTGGGTTAAGGCCCAACGTGTGTTGGGTTAAGGCCCAACGTGTGTTGGGTTAAGGCCCAACGTGTGTTGGGTTAAGGCCCAACGTGTGTTGGGTTAAGGCCCAACGTGTGTTGGGTTAAGGCCCAACGTGTGTTGGGTTAAGGCCCAACGTGTGTTGGGTTAAGGCCCAACGTGTGTTGGGTTAAGGCCCAACGTGTGTTGGGTTAAGGCCCAACGTGTGTTGGGTTAAGGCCCAACGTGTGTTGGGTTAAGGCCCAACGTGTGTTGGGTTAAGGCCCAACGTGTGTTGGGTTAAGGCCCAACGTGTGTTGGGTTAAGGCCCAACGTGTGTTGGGTTAAGGCCCAACGTGTGTTGGGTTAAGGCGCAACATAGGTTAGGTTAAGGCGCAACATAGGTTAGGTTAAGGCGCAACATAGGTTAGGTTAAGGCGCAACATAGGTTAGGTTAAGGCGCAACATAGGTTAGGTTAAGGCGCAACATAGGTTAGGTTAAGGCGCAACATAGGTTAGGTTACGGCGCAACATAGGTTAGGTTAAGGCGCAACATAGGTTAGGTTAAGGCGCAACATAGGTTAGGTTACGGCGCAACATAGGTTAGGTTAAGGCGCAACATAGGTTAGGTTAAGGCGCAACATAGGTTAGGTTAAGGCGCAACATAGGTTAGGTTAAGGCGCAACATAGGTTAGGTTAAGGCGCAACATAGGTTAGGTTAAGGCGCAA
>NW_025726329.1:0-87069 GCF_021461395.2 Schistocerca americana
ATTTTTGCGTCGGATTCGAAAATCTAGACTCACAGGAGAACGCCCATAAAGTGCCCGAGACAGCAATATCCCCTTGGAGACAAGTCCGCTGGAGGCCGATGTACTGAATCTCGACACAATTTGAGAGTTCCATCGTCATTAGGAGGCCCTGAACGTTACAATTAACTATCATTTTTGCGTCGGATTCGAAATTCTAGACTTACAAGAGAACGACCATAAGGTGCCCGAGGCAGCATCAGACACTTGGAGACAAGTCGGCTGGAGGACGATGTATTGGATCCCGACGCAATTTGAGTGTTCCATCGTCATTAGGAGGCCCTGAATGTTACAATTAACTATCAGTTTTTCGTCGGATTCGAAAATCTAGATTCACAGCAGACGGACCATTTGGTGCCCGAGGCAGCAATATCCCCTTGGAGACAAATCGGCTGGAGGACGATGTATTGAATCTCGACGCAATTTGAGTCTTCTATCGTCATTAGGAGGCCCTAAACGTTATTATTCATTATCATTTTTGCGTCGGATTCGAAAATCTAGACTCACAGGAGAAGGATCATATGGTGCCGGAGACAGTAATACCCCCTTGGAGACAAGACGGCTGGAGGCCGATGTATTGAATCTCGACGCAATTTGAGTGTTCCATCGGCATTAGGAGGCCCTGAACGTTACAATTAACCATCATTTTGGCGTCGGATTCGATAATCTAAATTCACAGGAGAACGACCATAAGGTGCCCGAGACAGCAATATCCCTTGGAGGCCGATGTATCGAACCTCGACGTAATTTGAGTGTTCCATCGTCATTAGAAGACCCTGAACGTTACAATTAACTATCATTTTTGCGTCCGATTCGAAAATCTAGACTTACAGGAGAACGACCATACGGTGCCTGAGGCAGCAATAGACCCTTGGAGACAAGTCGGCTGGAGGACGATGTATTGAATCTCGACGCAATTTGAGAGTTCCATCGTCATTAAGAGGCTTTGAACGTTACAATTAACTATCATTTTTGCGTCGGATTCGAAAATCTAGACTTACAAGAGAACGACCATAAGGTGCCCGAGGCAGCAATAGACCCTTGGAGACAAGCCGGCTGGAGGCCGATGTATTGAATCTCGACGCAATTGGAGTTTTCCATCGTCATTAGAAGGCCTGAACGTTACAATTAACTATCATTTTTGCGGCGGATTCGAAAATCTAGACTCACAGGAGAACGACAATAAGGTGCCCGAGGCAGCATTTGACCTTTGGAGACAAGTCGGCTGGAGGCCGATGTATTGAGTCTTGACGCAATTTGAGTGTTCCATCGGCATTAGGAGGCCCTGAACGTTACAATTAACTATCATTTTTGCGTCGGATTCGAAAATCTAGACTCACAGGAGAACGCCCATAAGGTGCCCGAGACAGCAATATCCCCTTGGAGACAAGTCCGCTGGAGGCCGATGTATTGAATCTCGACACAATTTGAATGTTCCATCGTCATTAGGAGGCCCTGAACCTTACAATTAAATATCAGTTTCGCGTCGGATTCGAAAATCTAGACTCACAGGAGACGGACCACATAAGGCCGAGGCAGCAATATCCCCTTGTAGACAAGTCAGCTGGAGGAAGTTGTATTGACTCGCGACGCAATTTGAGTGTTCCATCGTCATTACGAGGCCCTGAGCATTGCATTTAACTATCAGTTTTGCGTCGGATTCTAAAATCTAGACTCACAGGAGAACGACCATACGGTGCCCGAGGCAGCAATAGGCCCTTGGAGACAAGTCGGCTGGAGGACGATGTATTGAATCTCGACGCAATTTGAGTGTTCCATCGTCATTAGGAGGCCCTGAATGTTACAATTAACTGTCAGTTTTTCGTCGGATTCGAAAATCTAGACTCACAGCGGACGGACCATTTGGTGCCCGAGGCAGCAATATCCGCTTGGAGACAAATCGGCTGGAGGACGATGTATTGAATCTCGACGCAATTTGAGTGTTCCATCGGCATTAAGAGGCCCTGATCGTTACAATTAACTATCATTTTTGCGTCGGATTCGAAAATCTAGACTCACAGGAGAAGGATCATATGGTGCCCGAGACAGTAATACCCCCTTGGAGACAAGACGGCTGGAGGCCGATGTATTGAATCTCGACGCAATTTGAGTGTTCCATCGGCATTAGGAGGCCCTGAATGATACAATTAACTATCATTTTTGCGTCGGATTCGATAATCTAAACTCACAGGAGAACGACCATAAGGTGCCCGAGACAGCAATATCCCCTTGGAGACAAGTCCGCTAGAGGCCGATATATTGAATCTCGACGCAATTTGAGTGTTCCATCGTCATTAGAAGGCCCTGAACGTTACAATTAACAATCAGTTTTGCGTCGGTTTCGAAAATCTAGACTCACAGCAGAACGATCACAAGGTGCCCGTGGCAGCTATTGACCCTTGGAGACAGTCGGTTGGCGGACGATGTATTGGATCGCGACGCAAAATGAGTGTTCCATCGTCATTAGGAGAACCCTCGAATGTTACAATTAACTATCAGTTTTTCGTCGGATTCGAAAATTTAGACTCACTGGAGACTGACCATAAGGTGCCCGATGCAGCAATATCCCTTGGAGACCAGTCCGCTGGAGGCCGATGTATTGAATCGCGACGCAATTTGAGTGTTCCATCGTCATTAGGAGGCCCTAAACCTTACAATTAACTATCATTTTAGCGTCGGATTCGAAAATCTACTAACAGGAGACGGATTATATGGTGCATGAGACTGCAATATCCCCTTGGATACAAGTCGACTGGAGGTCGATGTATTGACTCTCGACGCAATTTGAGTGTTCCATCGTCTTTAGCAGTCCCTGAACGTTACAATTAACTATCATTTATGGGTCGGATTCGAAAACCTACTCACAGGAGAAGTTCACACGGTGCTCGAGGCAGCAATGGACACTTGGAGACAAGTCGGCTGAAGGACGATGTATTGAATCTCGACGCAATTTGAGTGTTCCATCGTCATTAGAAGGCCCTGAACGTTACAATGAACTATCATTTTTGCGTCGGATTCTAAAATCTAGACTCACAGGAGAACGACCATAAGGTGCCCGAGGCAGCAAAAGACCCTTGGAGACAAGTCGGCTGAAGGACGATGTATTGAATCTCGACGCAATTTGAGTGATCCATCGTCATTAGAAGGCCCTGAACGTTACAATGAACTATCATTTTTGCGTCGGATTCGAAAATCTAGACTCACAGGAGAAGGATCATATTGTGGCCCGAGACAGCAATATCCCCTTCGAGACAAGTCGGCTGGAGGCCGATGTATTGAATCTCGACGCAATTTGAGTGTTCCATCGTCATTAGGAGGCCCTGAACGTTACTATTCACTATCATTTTTGCGTCGGATTCGAAAATCTAGACTCACAGGAGAAGGATCAAATGGTGCCCGAGACAGCAATATCCCCTTGGAGACAAGTCGGCTGGAGGCCGATGTATTGAATCTCGACGCAATTTGAGTGTTCCATCGGCATTAGGAGGCCTGAACGTTACAATTAACTATCATTTTTGCGTCGGATTCAATAATCTAAACTCACAGGAGAACGACCATAAGGTGCCCTAGGCAGCAACAGACCCTTGGAGACAAGTCCGCTGGAGGCCGATGTATTGGATCTCGACGCAATTTGAGTGTTCCATCGTCATTACAAGGCCCTGAACGTTACAATTAACTATCATTTTGCGTCGGATTCGAAAATCTAGACTCACAGGAGAACGACCATAAGGTGCCCGAGGCAGCAATAGACCCTTGGAGACAAGTCGGCTTGAGGCCGATGTATCGAATCTCGACGCAATTTGAGTGTTACTTCGTCATTAGAAGGCTCTGAACGTTACAATTAACTATCATTTTTGCGTCGGATTCGAAAATCTAGACTCACAGGAGAACGCCCATAAAGTGCCCGAGACAGCAATATCCCCTTGGAGACAAGTCCGCTGGAGGCCGATGTATTGAATCTCGACACAATTTGAGAGTTCCATCGTCATTAGGAGGCCCTGAACGTTACAATTAACTATCATTTTTTGCGTCGGATTCGAAATTCTAGACTTACAAGAGAACGACCATAAGGTGCCCGAGGCAGCAACAGACACTTGGAGACAAGTCGGCTGGAGGACGATGTATTGGATCCCGACGCAATTTGAGTGTTCCATCGTCATTAGGAGGCCCTGAATGTTACAATTAACTATCAGTTTTTCGTCGGATTCGAAAATCTAGATTCACAGCAGACGGACCATTTGGTGCCCGAGGCAGCAATATCCCCTTGGAGACAAATCGGCTGGAGGACGATGTATTGAATCTCGACGCAATTTGAGTCTTCTATCGTCATTAGGAGGCCCTAAACGTTATTATTCATTATCATTTTTGCGTCGGATTCGAAAATCTAGACTCACAGGAGAAGGATCATATGGTGCCGGAGACAGTAATACCCCCTTGGAGACAAGACGGCTGGAGGCCGATGTATTGAATCTCGACGCAATTTGAGTGTTCCATCGGCATTAGGAGGCCCTGAACGTTACAATTAACCATCATTTTGGCGTCGGATTCGATAATCTAAATTCACAGGAGAACGACCATAAGGTGCCCGAGACAGCAATATCCCCTTGGAGGCCGATGTATCGAACCTCGACGTAATTTGAGTGTTCCATCGTCATTAGAAGACCCTGAACGTTACAATTAACTATCATTTTTGCGTCCGATTCGAAAATCTAGACTTACAGGAGAACGACCATACGGTGCCTGAGGCAGCAATAGACCCTTGGAGACAAGTCGGCTGGAGGACGATGTATTGAATCTCGACGCAATTTGAGAGTTCCATCGTCATTAAGAGGCTTTGAACGTTACAATTAACTATCATTTTTGCGTCGGATTCGAAAATCTAGACTTACAAGAGAACGACCATAAGGTGCCCGAGGCAGCAATAGACCCTTGGAGACAAGCCGGCTGGAGGCCGATGTATTGAATCTCGACGCAAATGGAGTTTTCCATCGTCATTAGAAGGCCTGAACGTTACAATTAACTATCATTTTTGCGGCGGATTCGAAAATCTAGACTCACAGGAGAACGACAATAAGGTGCCCGAGGCAGCATTTGACCTTTGGAGACAAGTCGGCTGGAGGCCGATGTATTGAGTCTTGACGCAATTTGAGTGTTCCATCGGCATTAGGAGGCCCTGAACGTTACAATTAACTATCATTTTTGCGTCGGATTCGAAAATCTAGACTCACAGGAGAACGCCCATAAGGTGCCCGAGACAGCAATATCCCCTTGGAGACAAGTCCGCTGGAGGCCGATGTATTGAATCTCGACACAATTTGAATGTTCCATCGTCATTAGGAGGCCCTGAACCTTACAATTAAATATCAGTTTCGCGTCGGATTCGAAAATCTAGACTCACAGGAGACGGACCACATAAGGCCGAGGCAGCAATATCCCCTTGTAGACAAGTCAGCTGGAGGAAGTTGTATTGACTCGCGACGCAATTTGAGTGTTCCATCGTCATTACGAGCCCTGAGCATTGCATTTAACTATCAGTTTTGCGTCGGAATCTAAAATCTAGACTCACAGGAGAACGACCATACGGTGCCCGAGGCAGCAATAGACCCTTGGAGACAAGTCGGCTGGAGGACGATGTATTGAATCTCGACGCAATTTGAGTGTTCCATCGTCATTAGGAGGCCCTGAATGTTACAAATAACTATCAGTTTTTCGTCGGATTCGAAAATCTAGACTCACAGCAGACGGACCATTTGGTGCCCGAGGCAGCAATATCCCCTTGGAGACAAATCGGCTGGAGGACGATGTATTGAATCTCGACGCAATTTGAGTCTTCTATCGTCATTAGGAGGCCCTGAACGTTACTATTCACTATCATTTTTGCGTCGGATACGAAAATCTAGACTCACAGGAGAAGGATCATATGGTGCCCGAGACAGTACAACCCCCTAGGAGACAAGACGGCTGGAGGCCGATGTATTGAATCTCGACGCAATTTGAGTGTTCCATCGGCATTAGGAGGCCCTGAACGATACAATTAACTATCATTTTTGCGTTGGATTCGATGATCTAAACTCACAGGAGAACGACCATAAGGTGACCGAGACAGCAATATCCCCTTGGAGACAAGTCCGCTAGAGGCCGAAATATTGAATCTCGACGCAATTTGAGTGTTCCATCGTCATTAGAAGGCCCTGAACGTTACAATTAACTATCATTTTAGCGTCGGATTCGAAAATCTACTAACAGGAGAAGGAATATATGGTGCATGAGACTGCAATATCCCCTTGGATACGAGTCGACTGGAGGTCGATGTATTGACTCTCGACGCAATTTGAGTGTTCCATCGTCTTTAGCAGTCCCTGAACGTTACAATTAACTATCATTTATGGGTCGGATTCGAAAATCTACTCACAGGAGAAGTTCACACGGTGCTCGAGGCAGCATGGACACTTGGAGACAAGTCGGCTGAAGGACGATGTATTGAATCTCGACGCAATTTGAGTGTTCCATCGTCATTAGAAAGCCCTGAACGTTACAATGAACTATCATTATTGCGTCGGATTCTAAAATCTAGACTCACAGGAGAACGACCATAAGGTGCCCGAGGCAGCAATAGACCCTTGGAGACAAGTCGGCTGAAGGACGATGTATTGAATCTCGACGCAATTTGAGTGTTCCATCGTCATTAGAAGGCCCTGAACGTTACAATGAACTATCATTTTTGCGTCGGATTCGAAAATCTAGACCCACAGGAGAAGGATCATATTGTGCCCTAGACAGCAATATCCCCTTCGAGACAAGTCGGCTGGAGGCCGATGTATTGAATCTCGACGCAATTTGAGAGTTCCATCGTCATTAGGAGGCCCTGAACGTTACTATTCACTATCATTTTTGCGTCGGATTCGAAAATCTAGACTCACAGGAGAAGGTTCAAATGGTGCACGAGACAGCAATATCCCCTTGGAGACAAGTCGGCTGGAGGCCGATATATTGAATCTCGACGCAATTTGAGTGTTCCATCGGCATTAGGAGGCCCTGAACGTTACAATTAACTATCATTTTTGCGTCGGATTCAATAATCTAAACTCACAGGAGAACGACCATAAGGTGCCCTAGGCAGCAACAGACCCTTGGAGACAAGTCCGCTGGAGGCCGATGTATTGGATCTCGACGCAATTTGAGTGTTCCATCGTCATTACAAGGCCCTGAACGTTTACAATTAACTATCATTTTTGCGTCGGATTCGAAAATCTAGACTCACAGGAGGACGACCATAAGGTGCCCGAGGCAGCAATAGACCCTTGGAGACAAGTCAACTGGAGGCCGATGTATCGAATCTCGACGCAATTTGAGTGTTCCTTCGTCATTAGAAGGCTCTGAACGTTACAATTAACTATCATTTTTGCGTCGGATTCGAAAATCTAGACTCACAGGAGAACGCCCATAAAGTGCCCGAGACAGCAATATCCCTTGGAGACAAGTCCGCTGGAGGCCGATGTATTGAATCTCGACACAATTTGAGAGTTCCATCGTCATTAGGAGGCCCTGAACGTTACAATTAACTATCATTTTTGCGTCGGATTCGAAATTCTAGACTTACAAGAGAACGACCATAAGGTGCCCGAGGCAGCATTAGACACTTGGAGACAAGTCGGCTGGAGGACGATGTATTGGATCGCGTCGCAATTTGAGTGTTCCATCGTCATTAGGAGGCCCTGAATGTTACAATTAACTATCAGTTTTTCGTCGGATTCGAAAAGCTAGATTCACAGCAGACGGACCATTTGGTGCCCGAGGCAGCAATATCCCCTTGGAGACAAATAGGCTGGAGGACGATGTATTGAATCTCGACGCAATTTGAGTCTTCTATCGTCATTAGGAGGCCCTGAACGTTATTATTCACTATCATTTTTGCGTCGGATTCGAAAATCTAGACTCACAGGAGAAGGATCATATGGTGCCGGAGACAGTAATACCCCCTTGGAGACAAGACGGCTGGAGGCCGATGTATTGAATCTCGACGCAATTTGAGTGTTCCATCGGCATTAGGAGGCCCTGAACGTTACAATTAACCATCATTTTGGCGTCGGATTCGATAATCTAAATTCACAGGAGAACGACCATAAGGTGCCCGAGACAGCAATATCCCCTTGGAGGCCGATGTATTGAACCTCGACGCAATTTGAGTGTTCCATCGTCATTAGAAGGCCCTGAACGTTACAATTAACTATCATTTTTGCGTCGGATTCGAAAATCTAGACTCACAGGAGAACGACCATTAGGTGCACGAGACAGCAATATCCCCTTGGAGGCCGATGTATTGAATCTCGACGCAATTTGAGTGTTCCATCGGCATTAGGAGGCCCTGAACGATACAATTAACTATCATTTTTGCGTCGGATTCGATAATCTAAACTCACAGGAGAACGACCATAAGGTGCCCGAGACAGCAATATCCCCTTGGAGACAAGTCCGCTAGAGGCCGATATATTGAATCTCGACGCAATTTGAGTGTTCCATCGTCATTAGAAGGCCCTGAACGTTACAATTAACAATCAGTTTTGCGTCGGTTTCGAAAATCTAGACTCACAGCAGAACGATCACAAGGTGCCCGTGGCAGCTATTGACCCTTGGAGACAGTCGGTTGGCGGACGATGTATTGGATCGCGACGCAAAATGAGTGTTCCATCGTCATTAGGAGAACCCTCGAATGTTACAATTAACTATCAGTTTTTTCGTCGGATTCGAAAATTTAGACTCACTGGAGACTGACCATAAGGTGCCCGATGCAGCAATATCCCCTTGGAGACCAGTCCGCTGGAGGCCGATGTATTGAATCGCGACGCAATTTGAGTGTTCCATCGTCATTAGGAGGCCCTAAACCTTACAATTAACTATCATTTTAGCGTCGGATTCGAAAATCTACTAACAGGAGACGGATTATATGGTGCATGAGACTGCAAAATCCCCTTGGATACAAGTCGACTGGAGGTCGATGTATTGACTCTCGACGCAATTTGAGCATCGTCTTTAGCAGTCCCTGAACGTTACAATTAACTATCATTTATGGGTCGGATTCGAAAACCTACTCACAGGAGAAGTTCACACGGTGCTCGAGGCAGCAATGGACACTTGGAGACAAGTCGGCTGAAGGACGATGTATTGAATCTCGACGCAATTTGAGTGTTCCATCGTCATTAGAAGGCCCTGAACGTTACAATGAACTATCATTTTTGCGTCGGATTCTAAAATCTAGACCTCCACCACAGGAGAACGACCATAAGGTGCCCGAGGCAGCAAAAGACCCTTGGAGACAAGTCGGCTGAAGGACGATGTATTGAATCTCGACGCAATTTGAGTGATCCATCGTCATTAGAAGGCCCTGAACGTTACAATGAACTATCATTTTTGCGTCGGATTCGAAAATCTAGACTCACAGGAGAAGGATCATATTGTGCCCGAGACAGCAATATCCCCTTCGAGACAAGTCGGCTGGAGGCCGATGTATTGAATCTCGACGCAATTTGAGTGTTCCATCGTCATTAGGAGGCCCTGAACGTTACTATTCACTATCATTTTTGCGTCGGATTCGAAAATCTAGACTCACAGGAGAAGGATCATATTGTGCCCGAGACAGCAATATCCCCTTCGAGACAAGTCGGCTGGAGGCCGATGTATTGAATCTCGACGCAATTTGAGTGTTCCATCGTCATTAGGAGGCCCTGAACGTTACTATTCACTATCATTTTTGCGTCGGATTCGAAAATCTAGACTCACAGGAGAAGGATCAAATGGTGCCCGAGACAGCAATATCCCCTTGGAGACAAGTCGGCTGGAGGCCGATGTATTGAATCTCGACGCAATTTGAGTGTTCCATCGGCATTAGGAGGCCCTGAACGTTACAATTAACTATCATTTTTGCGTCGGATTCAATAATCTAAACTCACAGGAGAACGACCATAAGGTGCCCTAGGCAGCAACAGACCCTTGGAGACAAGTCCGCTGGAGGCCGATGTATTGGATCTCGACGCAATTTGAGTGTTCCATCGTCATTACAAGGCCCTGAACGTTACAATTAACTATCATTTTTGCGTCGGATTCGAAAATCTAGACTCACAGGAGAACGACCATAAGGTGCCCGAGGCAGCAATAGACCCTTGGAGACAAGTCGGCTTGAGGCCGATGTATCGAATCTCGACGCAATTTGAGTGTCACTTCGTCATTAGAAGGCTCTGAACGTTACAATTAACTATCATTTTTGCGTCGGATTCGAAAATCTAGACTCACAGGAGAACGCCCATAAAGTGCCCGAGACAGCAATATCCCCTTGGAGACAAGTCCGCTGGAGGCCGATGTATTGAATCTCGACACAATTTGAGAGTTCCATCGTCATTAGGAGGCCCTGAACGTTACAATTAACTATCATTTTTGCGTCGGATTCGAAATTCTAGACTTACAAGAGAACGACCATAAGGTGCCCGAGGCAGCATTAGACACTTGGAGACAAGTCGGCTGGAGGACGATGTATTGGATCGCGACGCAATTTGAGTGTTCCATCGTCATTAGGAGGCCCTGAATGTTACAATTAACTATCAGTTTTTCGTCGGATTCGAAAATCTAGATTCACAGCAGACGGACCATTTGGTGCCCGAGGCAGCAATATCCCCTTGGAGACAAATCGGCTGGAGGACGATGTATTGAATCTCGACGCAATTTGAGTCTTCTATCGTCATTAGGAGGCCCTAAACGTTATTATTCATTATCATTTTTGCGTAGGATTCGAAAATCTAGACTCACAGGAGAAGGATCATATGGTGCCGGAGACAGTAATACCCCCTTGGAGACAAGACTTCTGGAGGCCGATGTATTGAATCTCGACGCAATTTGAGTGTTCCATCGGCATTAGGAGGCCCTGAACGTTACAATTAACCATCATTTTGGCGTCGGATTCGATAATCTAAATTCACAGGAGAACGACCATAAGGTGCCCGAGACAGCAATATCCCTTGGAGGCCGATGTATCGAACCTCGACGTAATTTGAGTGTTCCATCGTCATTAGAAGACCCTGAACGTTACAATTAACTATCATTTTTGCGTCCGATTCGAAAATCTAGACTTACAGGAGAACGACCATACGGTGCCTGAGGCAGCAATAGACCCTTGGAGACAAGTCGGCTGGAGGACGATGTATTGAATCTCGACGCAATTTGAGAGTTCCATCGTCATTAAGAGGCTTTGAACGTTACAATTAACTATCATTTTTGCGTCGGATTCGAAAATCTAGATTTACAAGAGAACGACCATAAGGTGCCCGAGGCAGCAATAGACCCTTGGAGACAAGCCGGCTGGAGGCCGATGTATTGAATCTCGACGCAATTGGAGTTTTCCATCGTCATTAGAAGGCCTGAACGTTACAATTAACTATCATTTTTGCGTCGGATTCGAAAATCTAGACTCACAGGAGAACGACAATAAGGTGCCCGAGGCAGCATTTGACCTTTGGAGACAAGTCGGCTGGAGGCCGATGTATTGAGTCTTGACGCAATTTGAGTGTTCCATCGGCATTAGGAGGCCCTGAACGTTACAATTAACTATCATTTTTGCGTCGGATTCGAAAATCTAGACTCACAGGAGAACGCCCATAAGGTGCCCGAGACAGCAATATCCCCTTGGAGACAAGTCCGCTGGAGGCCGATGTATTGAATCTCGACACAATTTGAATGTTCCATCGTCATTAGGAGGCCCTGAACCTTACAATTAAATATCAGTTTCGCGTCGGATTCGAAAATCTAGACTCACTGGAGACGGACCACATAAGGCCGAGGCAGCAATATCCCCTTGTAGACAAGTCAGCTGGAGGAAGTTGTATTGACTCGCGACGCAATTTGAGTGTTCCATCGTCATTACGAGGCCCTGAGCATTGCATTTAACTATCAGTTTTGCGTCGGAATCTAAAATCTAGACTCACAGGAGAACGACCATACGGTGCCCGAGGCAGCAATAGACCCTTGGAGACAAGTCGGCTGGAGGACGATGTATTGAATCTCGACGCAATTTGAGTGTTCCATCGTCATTAGGAGGCCCTGAATGTTACAATTAACTATCAGTTTTTCGTCGGATTCGAAAATCTAGACTCACAGCAGACGGACCATTTGGTGCCCGAGGCAGCAATATCCCCTTGGAGACAAATCGGCTGGAGGACGATGTATTGAATCTCGACGCAATTTGAGTCTTCTATCGTCATTAGGAGGCCCTGAACGTTACTATTCACTATCATTTTTGCGTCGGATACGAAAATCTAGACTCACAGGAGAAGGATCATATGGTGCCCGAGACAGTACAACCCCCTTGGAGACAAGACGGCTGGAGGCCGATGTATTGAATCTCGACGCAATTTGAGTGTTCCATCGGCATTAGGAGGCCCTGAACGATACAATTAACTATCATTTTTGCGTTGGATTCGATGATCTAAACTCACAGGAGAACGACCATAAGGTGACCGAGACAGCAATATCCCCTTGGAGACAAGTCCGCTAGAGGCCGATATATTGAATCTCGACGCAATTTGAGTGTTCCATCGTCATTAGAAGGCCCTGAACGTTACAATTAACTATCATTTTTGCGTCGGATTCAATAATCTAAACTCACAGGAGAACGACCATAAGGTGCCCTAGGCAGCAACAGACCCTTGGAGACAAGTCCGCTGGAGGCCGATGTATTGGATCTCGACACAATTTGAGAGTTCCATCGTCATTAGGAGGCCCTGAACGTTACAATTAACTATCATTTTTGCGTCGGATTCGAAATTCTAGACTTACAAGAGAACGACCATAAGGTGCCCGAGGCAGCATTAGACACTTGGAGACAAGTCGGCTGGAGGACGATGTATTGGATCGCGACGCAATTTGAGTGTTCCATCGTCATTAGGAGGCCCTGAATGTTACAATTAACTATCAGTTTTTCGTCGGATTCGAAAAGCTAGATTCACAGCAGACGGACCATTTGGTGCCCGAGGCAGCAATATCCCCTTGGAGACAAATAGGCTGGAGGACGATGTATTGAATCTCGACGCAATTTGAGTCTTCTATCGTCATTAGGAGGCCCTGAACGTTATTATTCACTATCATTTTTGCGTCGGATTCGAAAATCTAGACTCACAGGAGAAGGATCATATGGTGCCGGAGACAGTAATACCCCCTTGGAGACAAGACGGCTGGAGGCCGATGTATTGAATCTCGACGCAATTTGAGTGTTCCATCGGCATTAGGAGGCCCTGAACGTTACAATTAACCATCATTTTGGCGTCGGATTCGATAATATAAATTCACAGGAGAACGACCATAAGGTGCCCGAGACAGCAATATCCCCTTGGAGGCCGATGTATTGAACCTCGACGCAATTTGAGTGTTCCATCGTCATTAGAAGGCCCTGAACGTTACAATTAACTATCATTTTTGCGTCGGATTCGAAAATCTAGACTCACAGGAGAACGACCATTAGGTGCACGAGACAGCAATATCCCCTTGGAGGCCGATGTATTGAATCTCGACGCAATTTGAGTGTTCCATCGGCATTAGGAGGCCCTGAACGTTACAATTAACAATCAGTTTGGCGTCGGGTTCGAAAATCTAGACTCACAGCAGAACGATCACAAGGTGCCCGAGGCAGCAATAGACCTTTGGAGACAAGTCGGCTGGAGGACGATGTATTGAATCTCGACGCAATTTGAGAGTTCCATCGTCATTAGGAGGCTTTGAACGTTACAATTAACTATCATTTTTGCGTCGGATTCGAAAATCTAGACTTACAAGAGAACGACCATAAGGTGCCCGAGGCAGCTTTAGACCCTTGGATACAAGTCGGCTGGAGAACGATGTATTGGATCGCGACGCAATTTGAGTGTTCCATCGTCATTAGGAGGCCCTGAATGTTACAATTAACTATCAGTTTTTCGTCGGATTCGAAAATCTAGACTCACAGCAGGCGGACCATTTGGTGCCCGAGGCAGTTATATCCCCTTGGAGACAAATCGGCTGGAGGACGATGTATTGAATCTCGACGCAATTTGAGTCTTCTATCGTCATTAGGAGGCCGTGAACGTTATAATTCACTATCATTTTTCCGTCGGATTCGAAAATCTAGACTCACAGGAGAAGGATCATATATTGCCCGAGACAGTAATACCCCCTTGGAGACAAGACGGCTGGAGGCCGATGTATTGAATCTCGACGCAATTTGAGTGTTCCATCGGCATTAGGTGGCCCTGAACGTTACAATTAACTATCATTTTTGCGTCGGATTCGATAATCTAAACTCACAGGAGATGCACGAGACAGCAATATCCCCTTGGAGACAAGTCCGCTGGAGGCCGATATATTGAATCTCGACGCAATTTGAGTGTTCCATCGTCATTAGAAGGCCCTGAACGTTTCAATTAACTATCATTTTTGCGTCGGATTCGATAATCTGAACTCACAGGAGAACGACCTTAAGGTGCCCGAGGCAGCAATAGACCTATGGAGACAAGTCGGCTGGAGGCTGATGTATTGAATCTCGACGCAATTTGAGTGTTCCTTCGTCATTAGGAGGCCCTGAACATTACAATTAAATATCATTTTTGCGTCGGATTCAAAAATCTACTCACAGGAGAAATTCATACGGTGCTCAAGGCAGCAACAGACCCTTGGAGACAAGTCGGCTGGACGCCGATGTATTGAATCTCGACGCAATTTGAGTGTTCCATCGTCATTAGGAGGCCCTGAATGTTACAATTAACAATCAGTTTTGCGCCTGGTTCGAATAATTAGACTCACAGGAGACGGACCACATGGAGCCCGAGGCAGCAATATTCCCTTGGTGACAAGTCGGCTGGAGGTCGATGTATTGCATCTCGACGCAATTGAGTGTTCCATCGTCATTAGGAGGCCCTGAACGTTACAATTAACAATCGTTTTAGCGTCGGATTCGAAAATCTACTCACAGGAGAAGTTCATACGGTGCTCGAGACAGCAATATCCCCTTGGAGACAAGACGGCTGGAGGCCGATGTATTGGATCTCGACGCAATTTGAGTGTTCCATCGTCATTACAAGGCCCTGAACGTTACAACTAACTATCAGTTTTGCGTCGGATTCTAAAATCTAGACTCACAGGAGAACGACCATACGGTGCCCGAGGCTGCAATAGACCCTTGGAGACAAGTCGGCTGGAGGACGATGTATTGAATCTCGACGCAATTTGAGAGTTCCATCGTCATTATGAGGCCCTGAACGTTACAATTAACTATCATTTTTGCGTCGGATTCGGAATTCTAGACTTACAAGAGAACGACCATAAGGTGCCTGAGGCAGCATTAGACCCTTGGAGACAAGTCGGTTGGAGGACGATGTATTGGATCGCGACGCAATTTGAGTGTTCCATCGTCATTAGGAGGCCCTGAATGTTACAATTAACTATCAGTTTTTCGTCGGATTCGAAAATCTAGACTCACAGCAGGCGGACCATTTGGTGCCCGAGGCAGTTATATCCCCTTGGAGACAAATCGGCTGGAGGACGATGTATTGAATCTCGACGCAATTTGAGTCTTCTATCGTCATTAGGAGGCCGTGAACGTTATAATTCACTATCATTTTTCCGTCGGATTCGAAAATCTAGACTCACAGGAGAAGGATCATATATTGCCCGAGACAGTAATACCCCCTTGGAGACAAGACGGCTGGAGGCCGATGTATTGAATCTCGACGCAATTTGAGTGTTCCATCGGCATTAGGTGGCCCTGAACGTTACAATTAACTATCATTTTTGCGTCGGATTCGATAATCTAAACTCACAGGAGATGCACGAGACAGCAATATCCCCTTGGAGACAAGTCCGCTGGAGGCCGATATATTGAATCTCGACGCAATTTGAGTGTTCCATCGTCATTAGAAGGCCCTGAACGTTACAATTAACTATCATTTTTGCGTCGGATTCGATAATCTGAACTCACAGGAGAACGACCTTAAGGTGCCCGAGGCAGCAATAGACCTATGGAGACAAGTCGGCTGGAGGCCGATGTATTGAATCTCGACGCAATTTGAGTGTTCCTTCGTCATTAGGAGGCCCTGAACATTACAATTAAATATCATTTTTGCGTCGGATTCAAAAATCTACTCACAGGAGAAATTCATACGGTGCTCAAGGCAGCAACAGACCCTTGGAGACAAGTCGGCTGGACGCCGATGTATTGAATCTCGACGCAATTTGAGTGTTCCATCGTCATTAGGAGGCCCTGAATGTTACAATTAACAATCAGTTTTGCGCCTGGTTCGAATAATTAGACTCACAGGAGACGGACCACATGGAGCCCGAGGCAGCAATATTCCCTTGGTGACAAGTCGGCTGGAGGTCGATGTATTGCATCTCGACGCAATTGAGTGTTCCATCGTCATTAGGAGGCCCTGAACGTTACAATTAACAATCGTTTTAGCGTCGGATTCGAAAATCTACTCACAGGAGAAGTTCATACGGTGCTCGAGACAGCAATATCCCCTTGGAGACAAGACGGCTGGAGGCCGATGTATTGGATCTCGACGCAATTTGAGTGTTCCATCGTCATTACAAGGCCCTGAACGTTACAACTAACTATCAGTTTTGCGTCGGATTCTAAAATCTAGACTCACAGGAGAACGACCATACGGTGCCCGAGGCTGCAATAGACCCTTGGAGACAAGTCGGCTGGAGGACGATGTATTGAATCTCGACGCAATTTGAGAGTTCCATCGTCATTATGAGGCCCTGAACGTTACAATTAACTATCATTTTTGCGTCGGATTCGGAATTCTAGACTTACAAGAGAACGACCATAAGGTGCCTGAGGCAGCATTAGACCCTTGGAGACAAGTCGGTTGGAGGACGATGTATTGGATCGCGACGCAATTTGAGTGTTCCATCGTCATTAGGAGGCCCTGAATGTTACAATTAACTATCAGTTTTACGTCGGATTCGAAAATCTAGACTCACAGCAGACGGACCATTTGGTGCCCGAGGCCGCAATATCCCCTTGGAGACAAATCGGCTGGAGGACGATGTATTGAATCTCGACGCAATTTGAGTGTTCCATCGGCATTAGGAGGCCCTGAACCTTACGATTAACTATCAGTCTCGCGTCGGATTCGAAAATCTAGACTCACAGGAGACGGACCACATGGAGCCCGAGGCAGCAATATCCCCTTGGAGACAAGTCGGCTGGAGGTCGATGTATTGCATCTCGACGCAATTTGAGTGTTCCATCGTCATTAGGAGGCTCTGAACGTTACAATTAACAATCGTTTTAGCGTCGGATTCGAAAATCTACTCACAGGAGAAGTTCATACGGTGCACGAGACAGCAATATCCCCTTGGAGACAAGTCCGCTGGAGGCCGATGTATTGGATCTCGACGCAAATTGAGTGTTCCTTCGTCATTAGAAGGCCCTGAACATTACAATTAAATATCATTTTTGAGACGGATTCAAAAATCTAATCACAGGAGAAGTTCATACGGTGCTCAAGGCAGCAACAGACCCTTGGAGACAAGTCGGCTGGAGGCCGATGTATTGAATCTCGACGCAATTTGAGTGTTCCATCGTCATTAGGAGGCCCTGAACATTACAATTAACTATCATTTTTGCGTCGGATTCGAAAATCTAGACTCACAGGAGAACAACCATAAGGTGCCCGAGGCAGCAATAGACCCTTGGAGACAAGTCGGCTTGAGGCCGATGTATTGAATCTCGACGCAATTTGAGTGTTCCATCGTCATTAGAACGCCCTGAACGTTACAACTATCATTTTTGCGTCGGATTCGAAAATCTAGACTCACAGGAGAAGGATCATATTGTGCCCGAGACAGCAATATCCCTTTGTAGACAAGTCGGCTGGAGGAAGTTGTATTGACTCGCGACGCAATTTGAGTGTTCCATCGACATTACGAGGCCCTGAGCATTACATTTAACTATCAGTTTTGCGTCGGATTCTAAAATCTAGACTCACAGGAGAACGACCATAAGGTGCCCGAGGCAGCAATAGACCCTTGGAGACAAGTCGGCAGGAGGACGATGTATTGAATCTCGACGCAATTTGAGTGTTCCATCGTCATTAGGAGGCCCTGAATTTCACAATTAACTATCATTTTTGCGTCGGATTCGAAATTCTAGACTTACAAGAGAACGACCATAAGGTGCCCGAGGCAGCATTAGACACTTGGAGACAAGTCGGATGGAAGACGATGTATTGGATCGCGACGCAATTTGAGTGTTCCATCGTCATTAGGAGGCCCTGAATGTTACAATTAACTATCAGTTTTTCGTCGGATTCGAAAATCTAGACTGACAGCAGACGGACCATTTGGTGCCCGAGGCAGCAATATCCCCTTGGAGACAAATCGGCTGGAGGACGATGTATTTAATCAAGACGCAATTTGAGTCTTCTATCGTCATTAGGAGGCCCTGAACGTTACTATTCACTATCATTTTTGCGTCGGATTCGAAAATCTAGACTCACAGGAGAACGACCATAAGGTGCCCGAGAAAGCATTATCCCCTTGGAGACAAGTCCGCTAGAGGCCGATATATTGAATCTCGACGCAATTTGAGTGTTCCATCGTCATTAGAAGGCCCTGGACGTTACAATTAACTATCATTTTTTGCGTCGGATTCGAAAATCTAGACTCACAGGAGAACGACCATAAGGTGCCCGAGGCAGCAATAGACCCTTGGAGACAAGTCGGCAGGAGGACGATGTATTGAATCTCGACGCAATTTGAGTGTTCCATCGTCATTAGGAGGCCCTGAACGTTACAATTAACAATCATTTTAGCGTCGGATTAGAAAATCTACTCATAGGAGAAGTTCATACGGTGCTCGAGACAGCAATATCCACTTGCAGACAAGTCTGCTGGAGGCCGATATATTGAATCTCGACGCAATGTGAGTGTTCCTTCGTCATTAGGAGGCCCTGAACCTTACAATTAACTATCATTTTTGCGTCGGATTCAAAAATCTACTCACAGGGGAAGTTCATACGGTGCTCGAGGCAGCAACAGACCCTTGGAGACAAGTCGGCTGGAGGCCGATGTATTGAATCTCGACGCAATTTGAGTGTTCCATCGGCATTAGGAGGCCCTGAACGTTACAATTAACTATCATTTTTGCGTCGGATTCGATAATCTAAACTCACAGGAGAACGACCATAAGGTGCCCGAGGCAGCAACAGACCCTTGGAGACAAGTCCGCTGGCGGAAGATGTATTGAATCTCGACGCAATTTGATTGTTCCATCGTCATTACAAGGCCCTGAACGTTACAATTAACTATCATTTTTGCGTCGGATTCGAAAATCTAGACTCACAGGAGAACAACCATAAGGTGCCCGAGACAGCAATATCCCCTTGGAGAAAAGTCCGCTGGAGGCCGATGTATTGAATCTCGACGCAATTCGAGTGTTCCATCGTCATTAGGAGGCCCTGAACGTTACAATTAACTATCAGTTTCGCGTCGGATTCGAAAATCTAGACTCACAGGAGACGGACCACATGGAGCCCGAGGCAGCAATATCCCCTTGCAGACAAGTCGGCTGGAGGAAGTTATATTGACACTCGACGCAATTTGAGTGTTCCATCGTCATTACGAGGCCCTGAGCATTACATTTAACTATCAGTTTTGCGTCGGATTCTAAAATCTAGACTCACAGGAGAACGACCATACGGTGCCCGAGGCAGCAATAGACCCTTGGAGACAAGTCGGCTGGAGGACGATGTATTGAATCTCGACGCAATTTGAGTGTTCCATCATTACAAGGCCCTGAACGTTACAATTAACTATCATTTTTGCGTCGGATTCGAAAATCTAGACTCACAGGAGAACGCCCATAAGGTGCCCGAGACAGCAATATCCCCTTGGAGACAAGTCCGCTGGAGGCCGATGTATTGAATCTCGACGCAATTTGAGTGTTCCATCGGCATTAGGAGGCCCTGAACGTTACAATTAACTATCATTTTTGCGTCGGATTCGAAATTCTAGACTCACAGGAGAACGCCCATAAGGTGCCCGAGACAGCAATATCCCCTTGGAGACAAGTCCGCTGGAGGATGATATATTGAATCTCGACGCAATTTGAGTGTTCCATCGTCATTAGAAGGCCCTGAACGTTACAATTAACTATCATTTTTGCGTCCGATTCGAAAATCTAGACTCACAGGAGAACGAGCATAAGGTGCCCGAGGCAGCAATAGACCCTTGGAGACAAGTCGGCTGGAGGCCGATGTATTGATTCTCGACGCAATTTGAGTGTTCCATCGCCATTAGGAGGCCCTGAACGTTACAATTAACTATCATTTTTGCGTCGGATTCGAAAATCTAGACTCACAGGAGAACGCCCATAAGGTGCCCGAGACAGCAATATCCCCATGGAGACAAGACCGCTGGAGGCCGATGTATTGAATCTCGACGCAATTTGAGTGTTCCATCGTCATTAGGAGGCCCTGAACCTTACAGTTAACTATCAGTTTCGCGTCGGATTCGAAAATCTAGACTCACAGGAGACGGACCACATGGAGCCCGAGGCAGCAATATCCCTTTGTAGACAAGTCGGCTGGAGGAAGTTGTATTGACTCGCGACGCAATTTGAGTGTTCCATCGACATTACGAGGCCCTGAGCATTACATTTAACTATCAGTTTTGCGTCGGATTCGATAATCTAAACTCACAGGAGAACGACCATAAGGTGCCCGAGAAAGCATTATCCTCTTGGAGACAAGTCCGCTAGAGGCCGATATATTGAATCTCGACGCAATTTGAGTGTTCCATCGTCATTAGAAGGCCCTGAACGTTACAATTAACTATCATTTTTTGCGTCGGATTCGAAAATCTAGACTCACAGGAGAACGACCATAAGGTGCCCGAGGCAGCAATAGACCCTTGGAGACAAGTCGGCAGGAGGACGATGTATTGAATCTCGACGCAATTTGAGTGTTCCATCGTCATTAGGAGGCCCTGAACGTTACAATTAACAATCATTTTAGCGTCGGATTAGAAAATCTACTCATAGGAGAAGTTCATACGGTGCTCGAGACAGCAATATCCACTTGCAGACAAGTCTGCTAGAGGCCGATGTATTGAATCTCGACGCAATTTTGAGTGTTCCTTCGTCATTAGGAGGCCCTGAACCTTACAATTAACTATCATTTTTGCGTCGGATTCAAAAATCTACTCACAGGAGAAGTTCATACGGTGCTCGAGGCAGCAACAGACCCTTGGAGACAAGTCAGCTGGAGGCCGATGTATTGAATCTCGACGCAATTTGAGTGTTCCATCGGCATTAGGAGGCCCTGAACGTTACAATTAACTATCATTTTTGCGTCGGATTCGATAATCTAAACTCACAGGAGAACGACCATAAGGTGCCAGAGGCAGCAACAGACCCTTGGAGACAAGTCCGCTGTAGGAAGATGTATTGAATCTCGACGCAATTTGATTGTTCCATCGTCATTACAAGGCCCTGAACGTTACAATTAACTATCAGTTTCGCGTCGGATTCGAAAATCTAGACTCACAGGAGACGGACCACATGGAGCCCGAGGCAGCAATATCCCCTTGCAGACAAGTCGGCTGGAGGAAGTTATATTGACTCTCGACGCAATTTGAGTGTTCCATCGTCATTACGAGGCCCTGAGCATTACATTTAACTATCAGTTTTGCGTCGGATTCTAAAATCTAGACTCACAGGAGAACGACCATACGGTGCCCGAGGCAGCAATAGACCCTTGGAGACAAGTCGGCTGGAGGACGATGTATTCAATCTCGACGCAATTTGAGAGTTCCATCGTCATTAGGAGGCTTTGAACGTTACAATTAACTATCATTTTTGCGTCGGATTCGAAAATCTAGACTTACAAGAGAACGACCATAAGGTGCCCGAGGCAGCGTTAGACCCTTGGAGACAAATCGGCTGGAGGCCGATGTATTGAATCTCGACGCAATTTGAGTCTTCTATCGTCATTAGGAGGCCCTGAACGTTACTATTCACTATCATTTTTGCGTCGGATTCGAAAATCTAGACTCACAGGAGGAGGATCATATGGTGCCCGAGACGGTAATACCCCCTTGGAGACAAGACGGCTGGAGGTCGATGTATTGAATCTCGACGCAATTTGAGTCTTCTATCGTCATTAGGAGGCCCTGAACGTTACTATTCACTATCATTTTTGCGTCGGATTCGAAAATCTAGACTCACAGGAGAAGGATCATATGGTGCCCGAGACAGTAATACCCCCTTGGAGACAAGACGTCTGGAGGCCGATGTATTGAATCTCGACGCAATTTGAGTGTTCCTTCGTCATTAGGAGGCCCTGAACCTTACAATTAACTATTATTTTTGCGTCGGATTCAAAAATCTACCCTCAGGAGAAGTTCATACGGTGCTCGAGGCAGCTGCAGACCCTTGGAGACAAGTCGGCTGGAGGCCGATGTATCGAATCTCGACGCAATTTGAGTGTTCCATCGTCATTACAACTATCTGAACGTTACAATTAACTATCATTTTTGCGTCCGATTCGAAAATCTAGACTCACAGGAGAACGAGCATAAGGTGCCCGAGGCAGCAATAGACCCTTGGAGACAAGTCGGCTGGAGGCCGATGTATTGATTCTCGACGCAATTTGAGTGTTCCATCGCCATTAGGAGGCCCTGAACGTTACAATTAACTATCATTTTTGCGTCGGATTCGAAAATCTAGACTCACAGGAGAACGCCCATAAGGTGCCCGAGACAGCAATATCCCCATGGAGACAAGTCCGCTGGAGGCCGATGTATTGAATCTCGACGCAATTTGAGTGTTCCATCGTCATTAGGAGGCCCTGAACCTTACAGTTAACTATCAGTTTCGCGTCGGATTCGAAAATCTAGACTCACAGGAGACGGACCACATGGAGCCCGAGGCAGCAATATCCCTTTGTAGACAAGTCGGCTGGAGGAAGTTGTATTGACTCGCGACGCAATTTGAGTGTTCCATCGACATTACGAGGCCCTGAGCATTACATTTAACTATCAGTTTTGCGTCGGATTAGATAATCTAAACTCACAGGAGAACGACCATAAGGTGCCCGAGAAAGCATTATCCTCTTGGAGACAAGTCCGCTAGAGGCCGATATATTGAATCTCGACGCCATTTGAGTGTTCCATCGTCATTAGAAGGCCCTGAACGTTACAATTAACTATCATTTTTTGCGTCGGATTCGAAAATCTAGACTCACAGGAGAAGTTCATACGGTGCTCGAGGCAGCAACAGACCCTTGGAGACAAGTCGGCTGGAGGCCGATGTATTGAATCTCGACGCAATTTGAGTGTTCCATCGGCATTAGGAGGCCCTGAACGTTACAATTAACTATCATTTTTGCGTCGGATTCGATAATCTAAACTCACAGGAGAACGACCATAAGGTGCCCGAGGCAGCAACAGACCCTTGGAGACAAGTCCGCTGGAGGAAGATGTATTGAATCTCGACGCAATTTGATTGTTCCATCGTCATTACAAGGCCCTGAACGTTACAATTAACTATCATTTTTGCGTCGGATTCGAAAATCTAGACTTACAGGAGAACGACCATAAGGTGCCCGAGGCAGCAATAGACCCTTGGAGACAAGTCGGCTGGAGGCCGATGTATTGAATCTCGACCCAATTTGAGTGTTCCATCGTCATTAGGAGGCCCTGAACGTTAGAATTAACTATCAGTTTCGCGTCGGATTCGAAAATCTAGACTCACAGGAGACGGACCACATGGAGCCCGAGGCAGCAATATCCCCTTGCAGACAAGTCGGCTGGAGGAAGTTATATTGACTCTCGACGCAATTTGAGTGTTCCATCGTCATTACGAGGCCCTGAGCATTACATTTAACTATCAGTTTTGCGTCGGATTCTAAAATTTAGACTCACAGGAGAACGACCATACGGTGCCCGAGGCAGCAATAGACCCTTGGAGACAAGTCGGCTGGAGGACGATGTATTCAATCTCGACGCAATTTGAGAGTTCCATCGTCATTAGGAGGCTTTGAACGTTACAATTAACTATCATTTTCGCGTAGGATTCGAAAATCTAGACTTACAAGAGAACGACCATAAGGTGCCCGAGGCAGCATTAGACCCTTGGAGACAAATCGGCTGGAGGCCGATGTATTGAATCTCGACGCAATTTGAGTCTTCTATCGTCATTAGGAGGCCCTGAACGTTACTATTCACTATCATTTTTGCGTCGGATTCGAAAATCTAGACTCACAGGAGGAGGATCATATGGTGCCCGAGACGGTAATACCCACTTGGAGACAAGACGGCTGGAGGTCGATGTATTGAATCTCGACGCAATTTGAGTCTTCTATCGTCATTAGGAGGCCCTGAACGTTACTATTCACTATCATTTTTGCGTCGGATTCGAAAATCTAGACTCACAGGAGAAGGATCATATGGTGCCCGAGACAGTAATACCCCCTTGGAGACAAGACGGCTGGAGGCCGATGTATTGAATCTCGACGCAATTTGAGTGTTCCTTCGTCATTAGGAGGCCCTGAACCTTACAATTAACTATCATTTTTGCGTCGGATTCAAAAATCTACCCTCAGGAGAAGTTCATACGGTGCTCGAGGCAGCAGCAGACCCTTGGAGACAAGTCGGCTGGAGGCCGATGTATCGAATCTCGACGCAATTTGAGTGTTCCATCGTCATTACAACTATCTGAACGTTACAATTAAATATCATTTTTGCGTCGGATTCGAAAATCTAGACTCACAGGACAAGGATCATATTGTGCCCGAGACAGCAATATCCCCTTGTAGACAAGTCGGCTGGAGGCCGATGTATTGAATCTCGACGCAATTTGAGTGTTTCATCGTCATTAGGAGGCCCTGAACGTTACTATTCACTATCATTTTTGCGTCGGATTCGAAAATCTAGACTCACATGAGAGCGAAGATAAGGTGCCCGAGGCAGCAACAGACCCTTGGAGACAAGTCCGCTGGAGGAAGATGTATTGAATCTCGACGCAATTTGAGTGTTCCATCGTCATTACAAGGCCCTGAACGTTACAATTAACTATCATTTTTGCGTCGGATTCGAAAATCTAGACTCACAGGAGATCGACCATAAGGTGCCCGAGACAGCAATAGACCCTTGGAGACAAGTCTTCTGGAGGCCGATGTATTGAATCTCGACGCAATTTGAGTGTTCCTTCGTCATTAGGTGTCCCTGAACCTTACAATTAACTATCATTTTTGCGTCGGATTCAAAAATCTACCCTCAGGAGAAGTTCATACGGTGCTCGAGGCAGCAGCAGACCCTTGGAGACAAGTCGGCTGGAGGCCGATGTATTGAATCTCGACGCAATTTGAGTGTTCCATCGTCATTACAAGGCCCTGAACGTTACAATTAAATATCATTTTTGCGTCGGATTCGAAAATCTAGACTCACAGGAAAAGGATCATATTGTGCCCGAGACAGCAATATCCCCTTGGAGACAAGTCCGCTGGAGGCCGATGTATTGAATCTCGACGCAAATTGAGTGTTCCATCGGCATTAGGAGGCCCTGAACGTTACAATTAACTATCATTTTTGCGTCGGATTCGAAAATCTAGACTCACAGGAGAACGCCCATAAGGTGCCCGAGACAGCAATATCCCCTTGGAGACAAGTCCGCTGGAGGATGATATATTGAATCTCGACGCAATTTGAGTGTTCCATCGTCATTAGAAGGCCCTGAACGTTACAATTAACTATCATTTTTGCGTCGGATTCGAAAATCTAGACTCACAGGAGAACGACCATAAGGTGCCCGAGGCAGCAATAGACCCTTGGAGACAAGTCGGCTGGAGGACGATGTATTGAATCTCGACGCAATTTGTGTGTTCCATCGTCATTAGGAGGCCCTGAACGTTACAATTAACTGTGATTTTTGCGTCGGATTCTAAAATCTAGACTCACAGGAGAACGACCATACGGTGCCCGAGGCAGCAATAGACCCTTGGAGACAAGTCGGCTGGAGGACGATGTATTGAATCTCGACGAAATTTGAGTGTTCCATCGTCATTAGGAGGCCCTGAATGTTACAATTAACTATCAGTTTTTCTTCGGATTCGAAAATCTAGACTCACAGCAGACGGACCATTTGGTGCCCGAGGCAGCAATATCCCCTTGGAGACAAATCGGCTGGAGGACGATGTATTGAATCTCGACGCAATTTGAGTCTTCTATCGTCATTAGGAGGCCCTGAACGTTACTATTCACTATCATTTTTGCGTCGGATTCGAAAATCTAGACTCACAGGAGAAGGATCATACGGTGCCCGAGACAGTAATCCCCCCTTGGAGACAAGACGGCTGGAGGCCGATGTATTGAATCTCGACGCAATTTGAGTGTTCCATCGGCATTAGGAGGCCCTGAACCATACAATTAACTATCATTTTTGCGTCGGATTCGATAATCTAAACTCACAGGAGAACGACCATAAGGTGCCCGAGGCAGCAATAGACCCTTGGAGACAACTCGGCTGGAGGACGATGTATTGAATCTCGACGCAATTTGAGTGTTCCATCGTCATTAGGAGGCCCTGAACGTTACAATTAACAATCATTTTAGCGTCGGATTAGAAAATCTACTCACAGGAGAAGTTCATACGGTGCTCAAGACAGCAATATCCACTTGCAGACAAGTCCGCTGGAGGCCGATTTATTGAATCTCGACGCAATTTGAGTGTTCCTTCGTCATTAGGAGGCCCTGAACCTTACAATTAACTATCATTTTTGCGTCGGATTCAAAAATCTACTCACAGGAGAAGTTCATACGGTGCTCGAGGCAGCAATATCCCCTTGGAGACAAGTCGGCTGGAGGCCGATCTATTGAATCTCGACGCAATTTGAGTGTTCCATCGTCATTACAAGGCCCTGAACGTTACAATTAAATATCATTTTTGCGTCGGATTCGAAAATCTAGACTCACAGGAAAAGGATCATATTGTGCCCGAGACAGCAATATCCCCTTGGAGACAAGTCGGCTGGAGGCCGATGTATTGAATCTCGACGCAATTTGAGTGTTTCATCGTCATTAGGAGGCCCTGAACGTTACAATTAACTATCATTTTTGAGTCGGATTCGATTATCTAAACTCACAGGAGAACGACCATAAGGTGCCCGAGGCAGCAACAGACCCTTGGAGACAAGTCCGCTGGAGGAAGATGTATTGAATCTCGACGCAATTTGAGTGTTCCATCGTCATTACGAGGCCCTGAGCATTACATTTAACTATCAGTTTTGCGTCGGATTCTAAAATCTAGACTAACAGGAGAACGACCATACGGTGCCCGAGGCAGCAATAGACCCTTGGAGACAAGTCGGCTGGTGGACGATGTATTCAATCTCGACGCAATTTGAGTGTTCCATCGTCATTACAAGGCCCTGAACGTTACAATTAACTATCATTTTTGCGTCGGATTCGAAAATCTAGACTCACAGGAGAACGACCATAAGGTGCCCGAGGCAGCAATAGACCCTTGGAGACAAGTCGGCTGGAGGACGATGTATTGAATCTCGACGCAATTTGTGTGTTCCATCGTGATTAGGAGGCCCTGAACGTTACAATTAACTATCATATTTGCGTCGGATTCTAAAATCTAGACTCACAGGAGAACGACCATACGGTGCCCGAGGCAGCAATAGACCCTTGGAGACAAGTCGGCTGGAGGACGATGTATTGAATCTCGACGCAATTTGAGTGTTCCATCGTCATTAGGACGCCCTGAATGTTACAATTAACTATCAGTTTTTCGTCGGATTCGAAAATCTAGACTCACAGCAGACGGACCATTTGGTGCCCGAGGCAGCAATATCCCCTTGGAGACAAATCGGCTGGAGGACGATGTACTGAATCTCGACGCAATTTGAGTCTTCTATCGTCATTAGGAGGCCCTGAACGTTACTATTCACTATCATTTTTGCGTCGGATTCGAAAATCTAGACTCACAGGAGAAGGATCATATGGTGCCCGAGACAGTAATCCCCCCTTGGAGACAAGACGGCTGGAGGCCGATGTATTGAATCTCGACGCAATTTGAGTGTTCCATCGGCATTAGGAGGCCCTGAACCATACAATTAACTATCATTTTTGCGTCGGATTCGATAATCTAAACTCACAGGAGAACGACCATAAGGTGCCCGAGACAGCAATATTCCCTTGGAGACAAGTCCGCTAGAGGCCGATATATTGAATCTCGACGCAATTTGAGTGTTCCATCGTCATTAGAAGGCCTGAACTTTACAATTAACTATCATTTTTGCGTCGGATTCGAAATCTAGACTCACAGGAGAACGACCATAAGGTGCCCGAGGCAGCAATAGACCCTCGGAGAAAAGTCGGCTGGAGGACGATGTATTGAATCTCGACGCAATTTGAGTGTTCCATCGTCATTAGGAGGCCCTGAACGTTACAATTAACAATCATTTTAGCGTCGGATTAGAAAATCTACTCACAGGAGAAGTTCATACGGTGCTCGAGACTGCAATATCCACTTGCAGACAAGTCCGCTGGAGGCCGATGTATTGAATCTCGACGCAATTTGAGTGTTCCTTCGTCATTAGGAGGCCCTGAACCTTACAATTAACTATCATTTTTGCGTCGGATTCAAAAATCTACTCACAGGAGAAGTTCATACGGTGCTCGAGGCAGCAATATCCCCTTGGAGACAAGTCGGCTGGAGGCCGATGTATTGAATCTCGACGCAATTTGAGTGTTCCATCGTCATTACAAGGCCCTGAACGTTACAATTAAATATCATTTTTGCGTCGGATTCGAAAATCTAGACTCACAGGAAAAGGATCATATTGTGCCCGAGACAGCAATATCCCCTTGGAGACAAGTCGGCTGGAGGCCGATGTATTGAATCTCGACGCAATTTGAGTGTTTCATCGTCATTAGGAGGCCCTGAACGTTACAATTACCTATCATTTTTGAGTCGGATTCGATAATCTAAACTCACAGGAGAACGACCATAAGGTGCCCGAGGCAGCAACAGACCCTTGGAGACAAGTCCGCTGGAGGACGATGTATTCAATCTCGACGCAATTTGAGAGTTCCATCGTCATTAGGAGGCTTTGAACATTACAATTAACTATCATTTTTGCGTCGGATTCGAAAATCTAGACTTACAAGAGAACGACCATAAGGTGCCCGACGCAGCATTAGACCCTTGGAGACAAATCGGCTGGAGGCCGATGTATTGAATCTCGACGCAATTTGAGTCTTCTATCGTCATTAGGAGGCCCTGAACGTTACTATTCACTATCATTTTTGCGTCGGATTCGAAAATCTAGACTCACAGCAGACGGACCATTTGGTGCCCGAGGCAGCAATATCCCCTTGGAGACAAATCGGCTGGAGGACGATGTATTGAATCTCGACGCAATTTGAGTCTTCTATCGTCATTAGGAGGCCCTGAACGTTACTATTCACTATCATTTTTGCGTCGGATTCGAAAATCTAGACTCACAGGAGAAGGATCATATGGTGCCCGAGACAGTAATACCCCCTTGGAGACAAGACGGCTGGAGGCCGATGTATTGAATCTCGACGCAATTTGAGTTTTCCATCGGCATTAGGAAGCCCTGAACCACACAATTAACTATCATTTTTGTGTCGGATTCGAAAATCTAGACTCACAGGAGAACGACCATAAGGTGCCCGAGGCAGCAATAGACCCTTGGAGACAAGTCGGCTGGAGGACGATGTATTGAATCTCGACGCAATTTGAGTGTTCCATCGTCATTAGGAGGCCCTGAACGTTACAATTAACAATCATTTTAGCGTCGGATTAGAAAATCTACTCACAGGAGAAGTTCATACGGTGCTCGAGACAGCAATATCCACTTGCAGACAAGTCCGCTGGAGGCCGATGTATTGAATCTCGACGCAATTTGAGTGTTCCTTCGTCATTAGGAGGCCCCGAACCTTACAATTAACTATCATTTTTGCGTCGGATTCAAAAATCTACTCACAGGAGAAGTTCATACGGTGCTCGAGGCAGCAGCAGACCCTTGGAGACAAGTCGGCTGGAGGCCGATGTATTGAATCTCGACGCAATTTGAGTGTTCCATCGTCATTACAAGGCCCTGAACGTTACAATTAAATATCATTTTTGCGTCGGGTTCGAAAATCTAGACTCACAGGAAAAGGATCATATTGTGCCCGAGACAGCAATATCCCCTTGGAGACAAGTCGGCTGGAGGCCGATGTATTGAATCTCGACGCAATTTGAGTGTTTCATCGTCATTAGGAGGCCCTAAACGTTACTATTCACTATCATTTTTTCGTCGGATTCGAAAATCTAGACTCACATGAGAGCGAAGATAAGGTGCCCGAGGCAGCAACAGACCCTTGGAGACAAGTCGGCTGGAGGCCGATGTATTGAATCTCGACTTAATTTGAGTGTTCCATCGTCATTAGGAGGCCCTGAACGTTACAATTAACTATCATTTTTGAGCCGGATTCGATAATCTAAACTCACAGGAGAACGACCATAAGGTGCCCGAGGCAGCAACAGACCCTTGGAAACAAGTCCGCTGGAGGAAGATGTATTGAATCTCGACGCAATTTGAGTGTTCCATCGTCATTACAAGGCCCTGAACGTTACAATTAACTATCATTTTTGCGTCGGATTCGAAAATCTAGACTCACAGGAGAACGACCATAAGGTGCCCGAGACAGCAATAGACCCTTGGAGACAAGTCGGCTGGAGGCCGATGTATTGAATCTCGACGCAAATTGAGTGTTCCATCGGCATTAGGAGGCCCTGAACGTTACAATTAACTATCATTTTTGCGTTGGATTCGAAAATCAAGACTCACAGGAGAACGCCCATAAGGTGCCCGAGACAGCAATATCCCCTTGGAGACAAGTCCGCTGGAGGATGATATATTGAATCTCGACGCAATTTGAGTGTTCCATCGTCATTAGAAGGCCCTGAACGTTACAATTAACTATCATTTTTGTGTCGGATTCGAAAATCTAGTCTCACAGGAGAACGACCATAAGGTGCCCGAGGCAGCAATAGACCCTTGGAGACAAGTCGGCTGGAGGACGATGTATTGAATCTCGACGCAATTTGTGTGTTCCATCGTCATTAGGAGGCCCTAAACGTTACAATTAACTATCATATTTGCGTCGGATTCTAAAATCTAGACTCACAGCAGAACGACCATACGGTGCCCGAGGCAGCAATAGACCCTTGGAGACAAGTCGGCTGGAGGACGATGTATTGAATCTCGACGCAATTTGAGCGTTCCATCGTCATTAGGAGGCCCTGAATGTTACAATTAACTATCAGTTTTTCGTCGGATTCGAAAATCTAGACTCACAGCAGACGGACCATTTGGTGCCCGAAGCAGCAATATCCCCTTGGAGACAAATCGGCTGGAGGTCGATGTATTGAATCCGACGCAATTTGAGTCTTCTATCGTCATTAGGAGGCCCTGAACGTTACCATTCACTATCATTTTTGCGTCGGATTCGAAAATCTAGACTCACAGGAGAAGGATCATATGGTGCCCGAGACAGTAATCCCCCCTTGGAGACAAGACGGCTGGAGGCCGATGTATAGAATCTCGACGCAATTTGAGTGTTCCATCGGCATTAGGAGGCCCTGAACCATACAATTAACTATCATTTTTGCGTCGGATTCGATAATCTAAACTCACAGGAGAACGACCATAAGGTGCCCGAGACAGCAATATCCCCTTGGAGACAAGTCCACTAGAGGCCGATATATTGAATCTCGACGCAATTTGAGTGTTCCATCGTCATTAGAAGGCCCTGAACGTTACAATTAACAATCATTTTTGCGTCGGATTCGAAAATCTAGACTCACAGGAGAACGACCATAAGGTGCCCGAGGCAGCAATAGACCCTTGGAGACAAGTCGGCTGGAGGACGATGTATTGAATCTCGACGCAATTTGAGTGTTCCATCGTCATTAGGATGCCCTGAACGTTACAATTAACAATCATTTTAGCGTCGGATTAGAAAATCTACTCACAGGAGAGTTCATACGGTGCTCGAGACAGCAATATCCACTTGCAGACAAGTCCGCTGGAGGCCGATGTATTGAATCTCGACGCAATTTGAGTGTTCCTTCGTCATTAGGAGGCCCTGAACCTTACAATTAACTATCATTTTTGCGTCGGATTCAAAAATCTACTCACAGGAGAAGTTCATACGGTGCTCGAGGCAGCAACAGACCCTTGGAGACAAGTCGGCTGGAGGCCGATGTATTGAATCTCGACGCAATTTGAGTGTTCCATCGTCATTACAAGGCCCTGAACGTTACAATTAACTATCATTTTTGCGTCGGATTCGAAAATCTAGACTCACAGGAGAACGACCATAAGGTGCCCGAGACAGCAATAGACCCTTGGAGACAAGTCGGCTGGAGGCCGATGTATTGAATCTCGACGCAATTTGAGTGTTCCATCGGCATTAGGAGGCCCTGAACGTTACAATTAACTATCATTTTTGCGTCGGATTCAAAAATCTAGACTCACAGGAGAACGCCCATAAGGTGCCCGAGGCAGCAATAGACCCTTGGAGACAAGTCGGCAGGAGGACGATGTATTGAATCTCGACGCAATTTGAGTGTTCCATCGTCATTAGGAGGCCCTGAACGTTACAATTAACAATCATTTTTGCGTCGGATTAGAAAATCTACTCACAGGAGAAGTTCATACGGTGCTCGAGACAGCAATATCCACTTGCAGACAAGTCCGCTGGAGGCCGATGTATTGAATCTCGACGCAATTTGAGTGTTCCTTCGTCATTAGGAGGCCCTGAACCTTACAATTAACTATCATTTTTGCGTCGGATTCAAAAATCTACTCACAGGAGAAGTTCATACGGTGCTCGAGGCAGCAACAGACCCTTGGAGACAAGTCGGCTGGAGGCCGATGTATTGAATCTCGACGCAATTTGAGTGTTCCATCGTCATTACAAGGCCCTGGACGTTACAATTAAATATCATTTTTGCGTCGGATTCGAAAATCTAGACTCACAGGAAAAGGATCATATTGTGCCCGAGACAGCAATATCCCCTTGGTGACAAGTCGGCTGGAGGCCGATGTATTGAATCTCGACGCAATTTGAGTGCTTCATCATCATTAGGAGGCCCTGAACGTTACTATTCACTATCATTTTTGCGTCGGATTCGAAAATCTAGACTCACATGAGAGCGAAGATAAGGTGCCCGAGGCAGCAACAGACCCTTGGAGACAAGTCGGCTGGAGGCCGATGTATTGAATCTCGACGCAATTTGAGTGTTCCATCGGCATTAGGAGGCCCTGAACGTTACAATTAACTATCATTTTTGCGTCGGATTCGATAATCTAAACTCACAGGAGAACGACCATAAAGTGCCCGAGGCAGCAACAGACCCTTGGAGACAAGTCCGCTGGAGGAAGATGTATTGAATCTCGACGCAATTTGATTGTTCTATCGTCATTACAAGGCCCTGAACGTTACAATTAACTATCATTTTGCGTCGGATTCGAAAATCTAGACTCACAGGAGAACGCCCATAACGTGCCCGAGACAGCAATATCCCCTTGGAGACAAGTCCGCTGGAGGATGATATATTGAATCTCGACGCAATTTGAGTGTTCCATCGTCATTAGGAGGCCCTGAATGTTACAATTAACTATCAGTTTTTCGTCGGATTCGAAAATCTAGACTCACAGCAGACGGACCATTTGGTGCCCGAAGCAGTAATATCCCCTTGGAGACAAATCGGCTGGAGGACGATGTATTGAATCTCGACGCAATTTGAGTCTTCTATCGTCATTAGGAGGCCCTGAACGTTACCATTCACTATCATTTTTGCGTCGGATTCGAAAATCTAGACTCACAGGAGAAGGATCATATGGTGCCCGAGACAGTAATCCCCCCTTGGAGACAAGACGGCTGGAGGCCGATGTATTGAATCTCGACGCAATTTGAGTGTTCCATCGGCATTAGGAGGCCCTGAACCATACAATTAACTATCATTTTTGCGTCGGATTCGATAATCTAAACTCACAGGAGAACGACCATAAGGTGCCCGAGACAGCAATATCCCCTTGGAGACAAGTCCACTAGAGGCCGATATATTGAATCTCGACGCAATTTGAGTGTTCCATCGTCATTAGAAGGCCCTGAACGTTACAATTAACAATCATTTTTGCGTCGGATTCGAAAATCTAGACTCACAGGAGAACGACCATAAGGTGCCCGAGGCAGCAATAGACCCTTGGAGACAAGTCGGCTGGAGGACGATGTATTGAATCTCGACGCAATTTGAGTGTTCCATCGTCATTAGGATGCCCTGAACGTTACAATTAACAATCATTTTAGCGTCGGATTAGAAAATCTACTCACAGGAGAGTTTATACGGTGCTCGAGACAGCAATATCCACTTGCAGACAAGTCCGCTGGAGGCCGATGTATTGAATCTCGACGCAATTTGAGTGTTCCTTCGTCATTAGGAGGCCCTGAACGTTACAATTAACAATCATTTTTGCGTCGGATTCAAAAATCTACTCACAGGAGAAGTTCATACGGTGCTCGAGGCAGCAACAGACCCTTGGAGACAAGTCGGCTGGAGGCCGATGTATTGAATCTCGACGCAATTTGAGTGTTCCATCGTCATTACAAGGCCCTGAACGTTACAATTAACTATCATTTTTGCGTCGGATTCGAAAATCTAGACTCACAGGAGAACGGCCATAAGGTGCCCGAGACAGCAATAGACCCTTGGAGACAAGTCGGCTGGAGGCCGATGTATTGAATCTCGACGCAATTTGAGTGTTCCATCGGCATTAGGAGGCCCTGAACGTTACAATTAACTATTATTTTTGCGTCGGATTCAAAAATCTAGACTCACAGGAGAACGCCCACAAGGTGCCCGAGGCAGCAATAGACCCTTGGAGACAAGTCGGCAGGAGGACGATGTATTGAATCTCGACGCAATTTGAGTGTTCCATCGTCATTAGGAGGCCCTGAACGTTACAATTAACAATCATTTTTGCGTCGGATTAGAAAATCTACTCACAGGAGAAGTTCATACAGTGCTCGAGACAGCAATATCCACTTGCAGACAAGTCCGCTGGAGGCCGATGTATTGAATCTCGACGCAATTTGAGTGTTCCTTCGTCATTAGGAGGCCCTGAACCTTACAATTAACTATCATTTTTGCGTCGGATTCAAAAATCTACTCACAGGAGAAGTTCATACGGTGCTCGAGGCAGCAACAGACCCTTGGAGACAAGTCGGCTGGAGGCCGATGTATTGAATCTCGACGCAATTTGAGTGTTCCATCGTCATTACAAGGCCCTGGACGTTACAATTAAATATCATTTTTGCGGCGGATTCGAAAATCTAGACTCACAGGAAAAGGATCATATTGTGCCCGAGACAGCAATATCCCCTTGGTGACAAGTCGGCTGGAGGCCGATGTATTGAATCTCGACGCAATTTGAGTGCTTCATCATCATTAGGAGGCCCTGAACGTTACTATTCACTATCATTTTTGCGTCGGATTCGAAAATCTAGACTCACATGAGAGCGAAGATAAGGTGCCCGAGGCAGCAACAGACCCTTGGAGACAAGTCGGCTGGAGGCCGATGTATTGAATCTCGACGCAATTTGAGTGTTCCATCAGCATTAGGAGGCCCTGAACGTTACAATTAACTATCATTTTTGCGTAGGATTCGATAATCTAAACTCACAGGAGAACGACCATAAAGTGCCCGAGGCAGCAACAGACCCTTGGAGACAAGTCCGCTGGAGGAAGATGTATTGAATCTCGACGCAATTTGATTGTTCTATCGTCATTACAAGGCCCTGAACGTTACAATTAACTATCTTTTTTGCGTCGGATGCGAAAATCTAGACTCACAGGAGAACGACCATAAGGTGCCCGAGGCAGCAATAGACCCTTGGAGACAAGTCGGCTGGAGGCCGATGTATTGAATCTCGACGCAATTTGAGTGTTCCATCGGCATTAGGAGGCCCTGAACGTTACAATTAACTATCATTTTTGCGTCGGATTCGAAAATCTAGACTCACAGGAGAACGCCCATAAGGTGCCCGAGACAGCAATATCCCCTTGGAGAAAAGTCCACTGGAGGCCGATGTATTGAATCTCGACGCAATTCGAGTGTTCCATCGTCATTAGGAGGCCCTGAACGTTACAATTAACTATCAGTTTCGCGTCGGATTCGAAAATCTAGACTCACTGGAGAACGACCATTAAGTGCCTGAGGCAGCAATAGACCCTTGGAGACAAGTCGGCTGGAGGACGATGTATTGAATCTCGACGCAATTTGAGTGTTCCATCGTCATTAGGAGGCCCTGAACGTTACAATTAGCTATCATTTTTGCGTCGGATTCGAAAATCTAGACTCACAGGAGAACGACCATAAGGTGCCCGATGCAGCAATAGACCCTTGGAGACAAGTCGGCTGGAGGACGATGTATTGAATCTCGACGCAATTTCAGTGTTCCATCGTCATTAGGAGGCCCTGAACGTTACAATGAACTATCATTTTTGCGTCGGATTCTAAAATCTAGACTCACAGGAGAACGACCATACGGTGCCCGAGGCAGCAATAGACCCTTGGAGACAAGTCGGCTGGAGGACGATGTATTCAATCTCGACGCAATTTGAGAGTTCCGTCGTCATTAGGAGGCTTTGAACGTTACAATTAACTATCATTTTTGCGTCGGATTCGAAAATCTAGACTTACAAGAGAACGACCATAAGGTGCCCGAGGCAGCATTAGACCCTTGGAGACAAATCGGCTGGAGGACGATATATTGAATCTCGACGCAATTTGAGTCTTCTATCGTCATTAGGAGGCCCTGAACGTTACTATTCACTATCATTTTTGCGTCGGATTCGAAAATCTAGACTCACAGGAGGAGGATCATATGGTGCCCGAGACGGTAATACCCACTTGGAGACAAGACGGCTGGAGGCCGTTGTATTGAATCTCGACGCAATTTGAGTGTTCCATCGGCATTAGGAGGCCCTGAACGTTACAATTAACTTTCATTTTTGCGTCGGATTCGATAATCTAAACTCACAGGAGAACGACCATAAGGTGCACGAGACAGCAAAATCCCCTTGGAGACAAGTCCGCTGGAGGCCGATATATTGAATCTCGACGCAATTTGAGTGTTCCATCGTCATTAGAAGGCCCTGAACGTTACAATTAACTATCATTTTTGCGTCGGATTCGAAAATCTAGACTCACTGGAGAACGACCATAAAGTGCCCGAGGCAGCAATAGACCCTTGGAGACAAGTCGGCTGGAGGACGATGTATTGAATCTCGACGCAATTTGAGTGTTCCATCGTCATTAGGAGGCCCTGAACGTTACAATTAGCTATCATTTTTGCGTCGGATTCGAAAATCTAGACTCACAGGAGAACGACCATAAGGTGCCCGAGGCAGCAATAGACCCTTGGAGACAAGTCGGCTGGAGGACGATGTATTGAATCTCGACGCAATTTCAGTGTTCCATCGTCATTAGGAGGCCCTGAACGTTACAATCAACTATCATTTTTGCGTCGGATTCTAAAATCTAGACTCACAGGAGAACGACCATACGGTGCCCGAGGCAGCAATAGACCCTTGGAGACAAGTCGGCTGGAGGACGATGTATTGAATCTCGACGCAATTTGAGTGTTCCATCGTCATTAGGAGGCCCTGAATGTTACAATTAACTATCAGTTTTTCGTCGGATTCGATAATCTAGACTCACAGCAGACGGACCATTTGGTGCCCGGGGCAGCAATATCCCGTTGGAGACAAATCGGCTGGAGGACGATGTATTGAATCTCGACGCAATTTGAGTCTTCTATCGTCATTAGGAGGCCCTGAACGTTACTATTCACTATCATTTTTGCGTCGGATTCGAAAATCTAGACTCACAGGAGAAGGATCATATGGTGCCCGAGACAGTAATACGCCCTTGGAGACAAGACGGCTGGAGGCCGATGTATTGAATCTCGACGCAATTTGAGTGTTCCATCGGCATTAGGAGGCCCTGAACCATACAATTAACTATCATTTTTGTGTCGGATTCGAAAATCTAGAGTCACAGGAGAACGTCCATAAGGTGCCCGATGCAGCAATAGACCCTTGGAGACAAGTCCGCTGCAGGAAGATGTATTGAATCTCGACGCAATTTGAGTGTTCCTTCGTCATTAGCAGGCCCTGAACCTTACAATTAACTATCATTTTTGCGTCGGATTCAAAAATCTACTCACAGGAGAAGTTCATACGGTGCTAGAGGCAGCAACAGACCCTTGGAGACAAGTCGGCTGGAGGACGATGTATTGAATCTCGACGCAATTTGAGTGTTCCATCGTCATTAGGATTCCCTGAACGTTACAATTAACAATCATTTTAGCGTCGGATTATAAAATCTACTCACAGGAGAAGTTCATACGGTGCTCGAGACAGCAATATCCACTTGCAGACAAGTCCGCTGGAGGCCGATGTATTGAATCTCGACGCAATTTGAGTGTTCCTTCGTCATTAGGAGGCCCTGAACGTTACAATTAACTATCATTTTTGCGTCGGATTCGAAAATCTAGACTCACAGGAGAACGACCATATGGTGCCCGAGGCAGCAATAGACCCTTGGAGACAAGTCGGCTGGAGGACGATGTATTGAATCTCGACGCAATTTGAGTGTTCCATCGTCATTAGGATTCCCTGAACGTTACAATTAACAATCATTTTAGCGTCGGATTATAAAATCTACTCACAGGAGAAGTTCATACGGTGCTCGAGACAGCAATATCCACTTGCAGACAAGTCCGCTGGAGGCCGATGTATTGAATCTCGACGCAATTTGAGTGTTCCTTCGTCATTAGGAGGCCCTGAACGTTACTATTCACTATCATTTTTGCGTCGGATTCGAAAATCTAGACTCACATGAGAGCGAAGATAAGGTGCCCGTGGCAGCAACAGACCCTTGGAGACAAGACGGCTGGAGGCCGATGTATTGAATCTCGACGCAATTTGAGTGTTCCATCGTCATTAGGAGGCCCTGAACGTTACAATTAACAATCATTTTTGCGTCGGATTCGAAAATCTAGACTCACAGGAGAACGACCATAAGGTGCCCGAGGCAGCAATAGACCCTTGGAGACAAGTCGGCTGGAGGACGATGTATTGAATCTCGACGCAATTTCAGTGTTCCATCGTCATTAGGAGGCCCTGAACGTTACAATGAACTATCATTTTTGCGTCGGATTCTAAAATCTAGACTCACAGGAGAACGACCATACGGTGCCCGAGGCAGCAATAGACCCTTGGAGACAAGTCGGCTGGAGGACGATGTATTGAATCTCGACGCAATTTGAGTGTTCCATCGTCATTAGGAGGCCATGAATGTTACAATTAACTATCAGTTTTTCGCCGGATTCGATAATCTAGACTCACAGCAGACGGACCATTTGGTGCCCGAGGCAGCAATATCCCCTTGGAGACAAATCGGCTGGAGGACGATGTATTGAATCTCGACGCAATTTGAGTCTTCTATCGTCATTAGGAGGCCCTGAACGTTACTATTCACTATCATTTTTGCGTCGGATTCGAAAATCTAGACTCACAGGAGAAGGATCATATGGTGCCCGAGACAGTAATACGCCCTTGGAGACAAGGCGGCTGGAGGCCGATGTATTGAATCTCGACGCAATTTGAGTGTTCCATCGGCATTAGGAGGCCCTGAACCATACAATTAACTATCATTTTTGTGTCGGATTCGAAAATCTAGAGTCACAGGAGAACGACCATAAGGTGCCCGATGCAGCAATAGACCCTTGGAGACAAGTCCGCTGCAGGAAGATGTATTGAATCTCGACGCAATTTGAGTGTTCCTTCGTCATTAGCAGGCCCTGAACCTTACAATTAACTATCATTTTTGCGTCGGATTCAAAAATCTACTCACAGGAGAAGTTCATACGGTGCTCGAGGCAGCAACAGACCCTTGGAGACAAGTCGGCTGGAGGACGATGTATTGAATCTCGACGCAATTTGAGTGTTCCATCGTCATTAGGATTCCCTGAACGTTACAATTAACAATCATTTTAGCGTCGGATTATAAAATCTACTCACAGGAGAAGTTCATACGGTGCTCGAGACAGCAATATCCACTCGCAGACAAGTCCGCTGGAGGCCGATGTATTGAATCTCGACGCAATTTGAGTGTTCCTTCGTCATTAGGAGGCCCTGAACGTTACAATTAACTATCATTTTTGCGTCGGATTCGAAAATCTAGACTCACAGGAGAACGACCATATGGTGCCCGAGGCAGCAATAGACCCTTGGAGACAAGTCGGCTGGAGGACGATGTATTGAATCTCGACGCAATTTGAGTGTTCCATCGTCATTAGGATTCCCTGAACGTTACAATTAACAATCATTTTAGCGTCGGATTATAAAATCTACTCACAGGAGAAGTTCATACGGTGCTCGAGACAGCAATATCCACTTGCAGACAAGTCCGCTGGAGGCCGATGTATTGAATCTCGACGCAATTTGAGTGTTCCTTCGTCATTAGGAGGCCCTGAACCTTACAATTAACTATCATTTTTGCGTCGGATTCAAAAATCTACTCACAGGAGAAGTTCATACGGTGCTCGAGGCAGCAACAGACGCTTGGAGACAAGTCGGCTGGAGGCCGATGTATTGAATCTCGACGCAATTTGTTTGTTCCATCGTCATTACAAGGCCCTGGACGTTACAATTAAATATCATTTTTGCGGCGGATTCGAAAATCTAGACTCACAGGAGAAGGATCATATGGTGCCCGAGACAGTAATACGCCCTTGGAGACAAGACGGCTGGAGGCCGATGTATTGAATCTCGACGCAATTTGAGTGTTCCATCGGCATTAGGAGGCCCTGAACCATACAATTAACTATCATTTTTGTGTCGGATTCGAAAATCTAGACTCACAGGAGAACGACCATAAGGTGCCCGATGCAGCAATAGACCCTTGGAGACAAGTCCGCTGCAGGAAGATGTATTGAATCTCGACGCAATTTGAGTGTTCCTTCGTCATTAGCAGGCCCTGAACCTTACAATTAACTATCATTTTTGCGTCGGATTCAAAAATCTACTCACAGGAGAAGTTCATACGGTGCTCGAGGCAGCAACAGACCCTTGGAGACAAGTCGGCTGGAGGACGATGTATTGAATCTCGACGCAATTTGAGTGTTCCATCGTCATTAGGATTCCCTGAACGTTACAATTAACAATCATTTTAGCGTCGGATTATAAAATCTACTCACAGGAGAAGTTCATACGGTGCTCGAGACAGCAATATCCACTTGCAGACAAGTCCGCTGGAGGCCGATGTATTGAATCTCGACGCAATTTGAGTGTTCCTTCGTCATTAGGAGGCCCTGAACGTTACAATTAACTATCATTTTTGCGTCGGATTCGAAAATCTAGACTCACAGGAGAACGACCATATGGTGCCCGAGGCAGCAATAGACCCTTGGAGACAAGTCGGCTGGAGGACGATGTATTGAATCTCGACGCAATTTGAGTGTTCCATCGTCATTAGGATTCCCTGAACGTTACAATTAACAATCATTTTAGCGTCGGATTATAAAATCTACTCACAGGAGAAGTTCATACGGTGCTCGAGACAGCAATATCCACTTGCAGACAAGTCCGCTGGAGGCCGATGTATTGAATCTCGACGCAATTTGAGTGTTCCTTCGTCATTAGGAGGCCCTGAACGTTACTATTCACTATCATTTTTGCGTCGGATTCGAAAATCTAGACTCACATGGGAGCGAAGATAAGGTGCCCGTGGCAGCAACAGACCCTTGGAGACAAGACGGCTGGAGGCCGATGTATTGAATCTCGACGCAATTTGAGTGTTCCATCGTCATTAGGAGGCCCTGAACGTTACAATTAGCTATCATTTTTGCGTCGGATTCGAAAATCTAGACTCACAGGAGAACGACCATAAGGTGCCCGAGGCAGCAATAGACCCTTGGAGACAAGTCGGCTGGAGGACGATGTATTGAATCTCGACGCAATTTCAGTGTTCCATCGTCATTAGGAGGCCCTGAACGTTACAATGAACTATCATTTTTGCGTCGGATTCTAAAATCTAGACTCACAGGAGAACGACCATACGGTGCCCGAGGCAGCAATAGACCCTTGGAGACAAGTCGGCTGGAGGACGATGTATTGAATCTCGACGCAATTTGAGTGTTCCATCGTCATTAGGAGGCCATGAATGTTACAATTAACTATCAGTTTTTCGTCGGATTCGATAATCTAGACTCACAGCAGACGGACCATTTGGTGCCCGAGGCAGCAATATCCCCTTGGAGACAAATCGGCTGGAGGACGATGTATTGAATCTCGACGCAATTTGAGTCTTCTATCGTCATTAGGAGGCCCTGAACGTTACTATTCACTATCATTTTTGCGTCGGATTCGAAAATCTAGACTCACAGGAGAAGGATCATATGGTGCCCGAGACAGTAATACGCCCTTGGAGACAAGACGGCTGGAGGCCGATGTATTGAATCTCGACGCAATTTGAGTGTTCCATCGGCATTAGGAGGCCCTGAACCATACAATTAACTATCATTTTTGTGTCGGATTCGAAAATCTAGAGTCACAGGAGAACGACCATAAGGTGCCCGATGCAGCAATAGACCCTTGGAGACAAGTCCGCTGCAGGAAGATGTATTGAATCTCGACGCAATTTGAGTGTTCCTTCGTCATTAGCAGGCCCTGAACCTTACAATTAACTATCATTTTTGCGTCGGATTCAAAAATCTACTCACAGGAGAAGTTCATACGGTGCTCGAGGCAGCAACAGACCCTTGGAGACAAGTCGGCTGGAGGACGATGTATTGAATCTCGACGCAATTTGAGTGTTCCATCGTCATTAGGATTCCCTGAACGTTACAATTAACAATCATTTTAGCGTCGGATTATAAAATCTACTCACAGGAGAAGTTCATACGGTGCTCGAGACAGCAATATCCACTTGCAGACAAGTCCGCTGGAGGCCGATGTATTGAATCTCGACGCAATTTGAGTGTTCCTTCGTCATTAGGAGGCCCTGAACGTTACAATTAACTATCATTTTTGCGTCGGATTCGAAAATCTAGACTCACAGGAGAACGACCATATGGTGCCCGAGGCAGCAATAGACCCTTGGAGACAAGTCGGCTGGAGGACGATGTATTGAATCTCGACGCAATTTGAGTGTTCCATCGTCATTAGGATTCCCTGAACGTTACAATTAACAATCATTTTAGCGTCGGATTATAAAATCTACTCACAGGAGAAGTTCATACGGTGCTCGAGACAGCATTATCCACTTGCAGACAAGTCCGCTGGAGGCCGATGTATTGAATCTCGACGCAATTTGAGTGTTCCTTCGTCATTAGGAGGCCCTGAACCTTACAATTAACTATCATTTTTGCGTCGGATTCAAAAATCTACTCACAGGAGAAGTTCATACGGTGCTCGAGGCAGCAACAGACCCTTGGAGACAAGTCGGCTGGAGGCCGATGTATTGAATCTCGACGCAATTTGAGTGTTCCATCGTCATTACAAGGCCCTGGACGTTACAATTAAATATCATTTTTGCGGCGGATTCGAAAATCTAGACTCACAGGAAAAGGATCATATTGTGCCCGAGACAGCAATATCCCCTTGGTGACAAGTCGGCTGGAGGCCGATGTATTGAATCTCGACGCAATTTGAGTGCTTCATCATCATTAGGAGGCCCTGAACGTTACTATTCACTATCATTTTTGCGTCGGATTCGAAAATCTAGACTCACATGAGAGCGAAGATAAGGTGCCCGAGGCAGCAACAGACCCTTGGAGACAAGACGGCTGGAGGCCGATGTATTGAATCTCGACGCAATTTGAGTGTTCCATCGGCATTAGGAGGCCCTGAACGTTACAATTAACTTTCATTTTTGCGTCGGATTCGATAATCTAAACTCACAGGAGAACGACCATAAGGTGCACGAGACAGCAATATCCCCTTGGAGACAAGTCCGCTGGAGGCCGATATATTGAATCTCGACGCAATTTGAGTGTTCCATCGTCATTAGAAGGCCCTGAACGTTACAATTAACTATCATTTTTGCGTCGGATTCGAAAATCTAGACTCACTGGAGAACGACCATAAAGTGCCCGAGGCAGCAATAGACCCTTGGAGACAAGTCGGCTGGAGGACGATGGTTTGAATCTCGACGCAATTTGAGTGTTCCATCGTCATTAGGAGGCCCTGAACGTTACAATTAGCTATCATTTTTGCGTCGTATTCGAAAATCTAGACTCACAGGAGAACGACCATAAGGTGCCCGTTGCAGCAATAGACCCTTGGAGACAAGTCGGCTGGAGGACATTGTATTGAATCTCGACGCAATTTCAGTGTTCCATCGTCATTAGGAGGCCCTGAACGTTACAATTAACTATCATTTTTGCGTCGGATTCTAAAATCTAGACTCACAGGAGAACGACCATACGGTGCCCGAGGCAGCAATAGACCCTTGGAGACAAGTCGGCTGGAGGACGATGTATTGAATCTCGACGCAATTTGAGTGTTCCATCGTCATTAGGAGGCCCTGAATGTTACAATTAACTATCAGTTTTTCGTCGGATTCGAAAATCTAGACTCACAGCAGACGGACCATTTGGTGCCCGAGGCAGCAATATCCCCTTGGAGACAAATCGGCTGGAGGACGATGTATTGAATCTCGACGCAATTTGAGTCTTCTATCGTCATTAGGAGGCCCTGAACGTTACTATTCACTATCATTTTTGCGTCGGATTCGAAAATCTAGACTCACAGGAGAAGGATCATATGGTGCCCGAGACAGTAATATGCCCTAGGAGACAAGACGGCTGGAGGCCGATGTATTGAATCTCGACGCAATTTGAGTGTTCCATCGGCATTAGGAGGCCCTGAACCATACAATTAACTATCATTTTTGCGTCGGATTCAAAAATCTACTCACAGGAGAAGTTCATACGGTGCTCGAGGCAGCAACAGACCCTTGGAGACAAGTCGGCTGGAGGCCGATGTATTGAATCTCGACGCAATTTGAGTGTTCCATCGTCATTACAAGGCCCTGAACGTTACAATTAAATATCATTTTTGCGTCGGATTCGAAAATCTAGACTCACAGGAAAAGGATCATATTGTGCCCGAGACAGCAATATCCCCATGGAGACAAGTCGGCTGGAGGCCGATGTATTGAATCTCGACGCAATTTGAGTGTTCCATCGGCATTAGGAGGCCCTGAACGTTACAATTAACTATCATTTTTGAGTCGGATTCGATAATCTAAACTCACAGGAGAACGACCATAAGGTGCCCGAGGCAGCAACAGACCCTTGGAGACAAGTCCGCTGCAGGAAGATGTATTGAATCTCGACGCAATTTGAGTGTTCCATCGTCATTACAAGGCCCTGAACGTTACAATTAACTATCATTTTTGCGTCGGATTGGAAAATCTCGACTCACAGGAGAACGACCATAAGGTGCACGAGACAGTAATATCCCCTTGGAGACAAGTCGGCTGGAGGACGATGTACTGAATCTCGACGCAATTTGTGTGTTCCATCGTCATTAGGAGGCCCTGAACGTTACAATTAACTATCATTTTTGCGTCGGATTCGAAAATCTAGACTCACAGGAGAACGACCATATGGTGCCCGAGGCAGCAATAGACCCTTGGAGACAAGTCGGCTGGAGGACGATGTATTGAATCTCGACGCAATTTGAGTGTTCCATCGTCATTAGGATTCCCTGAACGTTACAATTAACAATCATTTTAGCGTCGGATTATAAAATCTACTCACAGGAGAAGTTCATACGGTGCTCGAGACAGCAATATCCACTTGCAGACAAGTCCGCTGGAGGCCGATGTATTGAATCTCGACGCAATTTGAGTGTTCCTTCGTCATTAGGAGGCCCTGAACCTTACAATTAACTATGATTTTTGCGTCGGATTCAAAAATCTACTCACAGGAGAAGTTATTACGCTGCTCGAGGCAGCAACAGACCCTTGGAGACAAGTCGGCTGGAGGCCGATGTATTGAATCTCGACGCAATTTGAGTGTTCCATCGTCATTACAAGGCCCGGAGCGTTACAATTAAATATCATTTTTGCGTCGGATTCGAAAATCTAGACTCACAGGAAAAGGATCATATTGTGCCCGAGACAGCAATATCCCCTTGGAGACAAGTCGGCTGGAGGCCGATGTATTGAATCTCGACGCAATTTGAGTGTCTCATCGTCATTAGGAGGCCCTGAACGTTACTATTCACTATCATTTTTGCGTCGGATTCGAAAATCTAGACTCACAGGAGAAGGATCATATGGTGCCCGAGACGGTAATACCCCCTTGGAGACAAGACGGCTGGAGACCGATGTATTGAATCTCGACGCAATTTGAGTGTTCCATCCGCATTAGGAGGCCCTGAACGTTACAATTAACTATCATTTTTGCGTCGGATTCGATAATCTAAACTCACAGGAAAAGGATCATATTGTGCCCGAGACAGCAATATCCCCATGGAGACAAGTCGGCTGGAGGCCGATGTATTGAATCTCGACGCAATTTGAGTGTTCCATCGGCATTAGGAGGCCCTGAACGTTACAATTAACTATCATTTTTGAGTCGGATTCGATAATCTAAACTCACAGGAGAACGACCATAAGGTGCCCGAGGCAGCAACAGACCCTTGGAGACAAGTCCGCTGCAGGAAGATGTATTGAATCTCGACGCAATTTGAGTGTTCCATCGTCATTACAAGGCCCTGAACGTTACAATTAACTATCATTTTTGCGTCGGATTCGAAAATCTAGACTCACAGGAGAACGACCATAAGGTGCACGAGACAGTAATATCCCCTTGGAGACAAGTCGGCTGGAGGACGATGTACTGAATCTCGACGCAATTTGTGTGTTCCATCGTCATTAGGAGGCCCTGAACGTTACAATTAACTATCATTTTTGCGTCGGATTCGAAAATCTAGACTCACAGGAAAAGGATCATATTGTGCCCGAGACAGCAATATCCCCATGGAGACAAGTCGGCTGGAGGCCGATGTATTGAATCTCGACGCAATTTGAGTGTTCCATCGTCATTAGGATTCCCTGAACGTTACAATTAACAATCATTTTAGCGTCGGATTATAAAATCTACTCACAGGAGAAGTTCATACGGTGCTCGAGACAGCAATATCCACTTGCAGACAAGTCCGCTGGAGGCCGATGTATTGAATCTCGACGCAATTTGAGTGTTCCATCGTCATTACAAGGCCCTGGACGTTACAATTAAATATCATTTTTGCGGCGGATTCGAAAATCTAGACTCACAGGAGAAGGATCATATGGTGCCCGAGACAGTAATACGCCCTTGGAGACAAGACGGCTGGAGGCCGATGTATTGAATCTCGACGCAATTTGAGTGTTCCATCGGCATTAGGAGGCCCTGAACCATACAATTAACTATCATTTTTGTGTCGGATTCGAAAATCTAGACTCACAGGAGAACGACCATAAGGTGCCCGATGCAGCAATAGACCCTTGGAGACAAGTCCGCTGCAGGAAGATGTATTGAATCTCGACGCAATTTGAGTGTTCCTTCGTCATTAGCAGGCCCTGAACCTTACAATTAACTATCATCTTTGCGTCGGATTCAAAAATCTACTCACAGGAGAAGTTCATACGGTGCTCGAGGCAGCAACAGACCCTTGGAGACAAGTCGGCTGGAGGACGATGTATTGAATCTCGACGCAATTTGAGTGTTCCATCGTCATTAGGATTCCCTGAACGTTACAATTAACAATCATTTTAGCGTCGGATTATAAAATCTACTCACAGGAGAAGTTCATACGGTGCTCGAGACAGCAATATCCACTTGCAGACAAGTCCGCTGGAGGCCGATGTATTGAATCTCGACGCAATTTGAGTGTTCCTTCGTCATTAGGAGGCCCTGAACGTTACAATTAACTATCATTTTTGCGTCGGATTCGAAAATCTAGACTCACAGGAGAACGACCATATGGTGCCCGAGGCAGCAATAGACCCTTGGAGACAAGTCGGCTGGAGGACGATGTATTGAATCTCGACGCAATTTGAGTGTTCCATCGTCATTAGGATTCCCTGAACGTTACAATTAACAATCATTTTAGCGTCGGATTATAAAATCTACTCACAGGAGAAGTTCATACGGTGCTCGAGACAGCAATATCCACTTGCAGACAAGTCCGCTGGAGGCCGATGTATTGAATCTCGACGCAATTTGAGTGTTCCTTCGTCATTAGGAGGCCCTGAACGTTACTATTCACTATCATTTTTGCGTCGGATTCGAAAATCTAGACTCACATGAGAGCGAAGATAAGGTGCCCGTGGCAGCAACAGACCCTTGGAGACAAGACGGCTGGAGGCCGATGTATTGAATCTCGACGCAATTTGAGTGTTCCATCGTCATTAGGAGGCCCTGAACGTTACAATTAGCTATCATTTTTGCGTCGGATTCGAAAATCTAGACTCACAGGAGAACGACCATAAGGTGCCCGAGGCAGCAATAGACCCTTGGAGACAAGTCGGCTGGAGGACGATGTATTGAATCTCGACGCAATTTCAGTGTTCCATCGTCATTAGGAGGCCCTGAACGTTACAATGAACTATCATTTTTGCGTCGGATTCTAAAATCTAGACTCACAGGAGAACGACCATACGGTGCCCGAGGCAGCAATAGACCCTTGGAGACAAGTCGGCTGGAGGACGATGTATTGAATCTCGACGCAATTTGAGTGTTCCATCGTCATTAGGAGGCCATGAATGTTACAATTAACTATCAGTTTTTCGTCGGATTCGATAATCTAGACTCACAGCAGACGGACCATTTGGTGCCCGAGGCAGCAATATCCCCTTGGAGACAAATCGGCTGGAGGACGATGTATTGAATCTCGACGCAATTTGAGTCTTCTATCGTCATTAGGAGGCCCTGAACGTTACTATTCACTATCATTTTTGCGTCGGATTCGAAAATCTAGACTCACAGGAGAAGGATCATATGGTGCCCGAGACAGTAATACACCCTTGGAGACAAGACGGCTGGAGGCCGATGTATTGAATCTCGACGCAATTTGAGTGTTCCATCGGCATTAGGAGGCCCTGAACCATACAATTAACTATCATTTTTGTGTCGGATTCGAAAATCTAGAGTCACAGGAGAACGACCATAAGGTGATCGATGCAGCAATAGACCCTTGGAGACAAGTCCGCTGCAGGAAGATGTATTGAATCTCGACGCAATTTGAGTGTTCCTTCGTCATTAGCAGGCCCTGAACCTTACAATTAACTATCATTTTTGCGTCGGATTCAAAAATCTACTCACAGGAGAAGTTCATACGGTGCTCGAGGCAGCAACAGACCCTTGGAGACAAGTCGGCTGGAGGACGATGTATTGAATCTCGACGCAATTTGAGTGTTCCATCGTCATTAGGATTCCCTGAACGTTACAATTAACAATCATTTTAGCGTCGGATTATAAAATCTACTCACAGGAGAAGTTCATACGGTGCTCGAGACAGCATTATCCACTTGCAGACAAGTCCGCTGGAGGCCGATGTATTGAATCTCGACGCAATTTGAGTGTTCCTTCGTCATTAGGAGGCCCTGAACCTTACAATTAACTATCATTTTTGCGTCGGATTCAAAAATCTACTCACAGGAGAAGTTCATACGGTGCTCGAGGCAGCAACAGACCCTTGGAGACAAGTCGGCTGGAGGCCGATGTATTGAATCTCGACGCAATTTGAGTGTTCCATCGTCATTACAAGGCCCTGGACGTTACAATTAAATATCATTTTTGCGGCGGATTCGAAAATCTAGACTCACAGGAAAAGGATCATATTGTGCCCGAGACAGCAATATCCCCTTGGTGACAAGTCGGCTGGAGGCCGATGTATTGAATCTCGACGCAATTTGAGTGCTTCATCATCATTAGGAGGCCCTGAACGTTACTATTCACTATCATTTTTGCGTCGGATTCGAAAATCTAGACTCACATGAGAGCGAAGATAAGGTGCCCGAGGCAGCAACAGACCCTTGGAGACAAGACGGCTGGAGGCCGATGTATTGAATCTCGACGCAATTTGAGTGTTCCATCGGCATTAGGAGGCCCTGTACGTTACAATTAACTTTCATTTTTGCGTCGGATTCGATAATCTAAACTCACAGGAGAACGACCATAAGGTGCACGAGACAGCAATATCCCCTTGGAGACAAGTCCGCTGGAGGCCGATATATTGAATCTCGACGCAATTTGAGTGTTCCATCGTCATTAGAAGGCCCTGAACGTTACAATTAACTATCATTTTTGCGTCGGATTCGAAAATCTAGACTCACTGGAGAACGACCATAAAGTGCCCGAGGCAGCAATAGACCCTTGGAGACAAGTCGGCTGGAGGACGATGGTTTGAATCTCGACGCAATTTGAGTGTTCCATCGTCATTAGGAGGCCCTGAACGTTACAATTAGCTATCATTTTTGCGTCGTATTCGAAAATCTAGACTCACAGGAGAACGACCACAAGGTGCCCGTTGCAGCAATAGACCCTTGGAGACAAGTCGGCTGGAGGACATTGTATTGAATCTCGACGCAATTTCAGTGTTCCATCGTCATTAGGAGGCCCTGAACGTTACAATTAACTATCATTTTTGCGTCGGATTCTAAAATCTAGACTCACAGGAGAACGACCATACGGTGCCCGAGGCAGCAATAGACCCTTGGAGACAAGTCGGCTGGAGGACGATGTATTGAATCTCGACGCAATTTGAGTGTTCCATCGTCATTAGGAGGCCCTGAATGTTACAATTAACTATCAGTTTTTCGTCGGATTCGAAAATCTAGACTCACAGCAGACGGACCATTTGGTGCCCGAGGCAGCAATATCCCCTTGGAGACAAATCGGCTGGAGGACGATGTATTGAATCTCGACGCAATTTGAGTCTTCTATCGTCATTAGGAGGCCCTGAACGTTACTATTCACTATCATTTTTGCGTCGGATTCGAAAATCTAGACTCACAGGAGAAGGATCATATGGTGCCCGAGACAGTAATATGCCCTAGGAGACAAGACGGCTGGAGGCCGATGTATTGAATCTCGACGCAATTTGAGTGTTCCATCGGCATTAGGAGGCCCTGAACCATACAATTAACTATCATTTTTGCGTCGGATTCAAAAATCTACTCACAGGAGAAGTTCATACGGTGCTCGAGGCAGCAACAGACCCTTGGAGACAAGTCGGCTGGAGGCCGATGTATTGAATCTCGACGCAATTTGAGTGTTCCATCGTCATTACAAGGCCCTGAACGTTACAATTAAATATCATTTTTGCGTCGGATTCGAAAATCTAGACTCACAGGAAAAGGATCATATTGTGCCCGAGACAGCAATATCCCCATGGAGACAAGTCGGCTGGAGGCCGATGTATTGAATCTCGACGCAATTTGAGTGTTCCATCGGCATTAGGAGGCCCTGAACGTTACAATTAACTATCATTTTTGAGTCGGATTCGATAATCTAAACTCACAGGAGAACGACCATAAGGTGCCCGAGGCAGCAACAGACCCTTGGAGACAAGTCCGCTGCAGGAAGATGTATTGAATCTCGACGCAATTTGAGTGTTCCATCGTCATTACAAGGCCCTGAACGTTACAATTAACTATCATTTTTGCGTCGGATTCGAAAATCTCGACTCACAGGAGAACGACCATAAGGTGCACGAGACAGTAATATCCCCTTGGAGACAAGTCGGCTGGAGGACGATGTACTGAATCTCGACGCAATTTGTGTGTTCCATCGTCATTAGGAGGCCCTGAACGTTACAATTAACTATCATTTTTGCGTCGGATTCGAAAATCTAGACTCACAGGAGAACGACCATATGGTGCCCGAGGCAGCAATAGACCCTTGGAGACAAGTCGGCTGGAGGACGATGTATTGAATCTCGACGCAATTTGAGTGTTCCATCGTCATTAGGATTCCCTGAACGTTACAATTAACAATCATTTTAGCGTCGGATTATAAAATCTACTCACAGGAGAAGTTCATACGGTGCTCGAGACAGCAATATCCACTTGCAGACAAGTCCGCTGGAGGCCGATGTATTGAATCTCGACGCAATTTGAGTGTTCCTTCGTCATTAGGAGGCCCTGAACCTTACAATTAACTATGATTTTTGCGTCGGATTCAAAAATCTACTCACAGGAGAAGTTATTACGCTGCTCGAGGCAGCAACAGACCCTTGGAGACAAGCCGGCTGGAGGCCGATGTATTGAATCTCGACGCAATTTGAGTGTTCCATCGTCATTACAAGGCCCAGAGCGTTACAATTAAATATCATTTTTGCGTCGGATTCGAAAATCTAGACTCACAGGAAAAGGATCATATTGTGCCCGAGACAGCAATATCCCCTTGGAGACAAGTCGGCTGGAGGCCGATGTATTGAATCTCGACGCAATTTGAGTGTCTCATCGTCATTAGGAGGCCCTGAACGTTACTATTCACTATCATTTTTGCGTCGGATTCGAAAATCTAGACTCACAGGAGAAGGATCATATGGTGCCCGAGACGGTAATACCCCCTTGGAGACAAGACGGCTGGAGACCGATGTATTGAATCTCGACGCAATTTGAGTGTTCCATCCGCATTAGGAGGCCCTGAACGTTACAATTAACTATCATTTTTGCGTCGGATTCGATAATCTAAACTCACAGGAAAAGGATCATATTGTGCCCGAGACAGCAATATCCCCATGGAGACAAGTCGGCTGGAGGCCGATGTATTGAATCTCGACGCAATTTGAGTGTTCCATCGGCATTAGGAGGCCCTGAACGTTACAATTAACTATCATTTTTGAGTCGGATTCGATAATCTAAACTCACAGGAGAACGACCATAAGGTGCCCGAGGCAGCAACAGACCCTTGGAGACAAGTCCGCTGCAGGAAGATGTATTGAATCTCGACGCAATTTGAGTGTTCCATCGTCATTACAAGGCCCTGAACGTTACAATTAACTATCATTTTTGCGTCGGATTCGAAAATCTAGACTCACAGGAGAACGACCATAAGGTGCACGAGACAGTAATATCCCCTTGGAGACAAGTCGGCTGGAGGACGATGTACTGAATCTCGACGCAATTTGTGTGTTCCATCGTCATTAGGAGGCCCTGAACGTTACAATTAACTATCATTTTTGCGTCGGATTCGAAAATCTAGACTCACAGGAGAACGACCATATGGTGCCCGAGGCAGCAATAGACCCTTGGAGACAAGTCGGCTGGAGGACGATGTATTGAATCTCGACGCAATTTGAGTGTTCCATCGTCATTAGGATTCCCTGAACGTTACAATTAACAATCATTTTAGCGTCGGATTATAAAATCTACTCACAGGAGAAGTTCATACGGTGCTCGAGACAGCAATATCCACTTGCAGACAAGTCCGCTGGAGGCCGATGTATTGAATCTCGACGCAATTTGAGTGTTCCTTCGTCATTAGGAGGCCCTGAACCTTACAATTAACTATGATTTTTGCGTCGGATTCAAAAATCTACTCACAGGAGAAGTTATTACGGTGCTCGAGGCAGCAACAGACCCTTGGAGACAAGTCGGCTGGAGGCCGATGTATTGAATCTCGACGCAATTTGAGTGTTCCATCGTCATTACAAGGCCCAGAACGTTACAATTAAATATCATTTTTGCGTCGGATTCGAAAATCTAGACTCACAGCAAAAGGATCATATTGTGCCCGAGACAGCAATTATCCCCTTGGAGACAAGTCGGCTGGAGGCCGATGTATTGAATCTCGACGCAATTTGAGTGTTTCATCGTCATTAGGAGGCCCTGAACGTTACTATTCACTATCATTTTTGCGTCGGATTCGAAAATCTAGACTCACAGGAGAAGGATCATATTTTGCCCGAGACGGTAATACCCCCTTGGAGACAAGACGGCTGGAGACCGATGTATTGAATCTCGACGCAATTTGAGTGTTCCATCGGCATTAGCAGGCCCTGAACGTTACAATTAACTATCATTTTTGCGACCATAAGGTGCCCGAGGCAGCAATAGACCCTTGGAGACAAGTCGGCTGGAGGACGATGTATTGAATCTCGACGCAATTTGAGTCTTCTATCGTCATTAGGAGGCCCTGAACGTTACTATTCACTATCATTTTTGCGTCGGATTCGAAAATCAAGACTCACAGGAGAAGGATCATATGGTGCCCGAGACGGTAATACCCCCTTGGAGACAAGACGGCTGGAGGCCGATGTATTGAATCTCGACGCAATTTGAGTGTTCCATCGGCATTAGGAGGCCCTGAACGCTACAATTAACTATCATTTTTGCGTCGGATTCGAAAATCTAGACTCACAGTAGAACGACCATAAGGTGCCCGAGGCAGTAATAGACCCTTGGAGACAAGTCGGCTGGAGGACGATGTATTGAATCTCGACGCAATTTGTGTGTTCCATCGTCATTAGGAGGCCCTGAACGTTACAATTAACTATCATTTTTGCGTCGGATTCTAAAATCTAGACTCACAGGAGAACGACCATACGGTGCCGGAGGCAGCAATAGACCCTTGGAGACAAGTCGGCTGGAGGACGATATATTGAATCTCGACGCAATTTGAGTGTTCCATCGTCATTAGGAGGCCCTGAATGTTACAATTAACTATCCGTTTTTCGTCGGTTTCGAAAATCTAGACTCGCAGCAGACGGACCATTTGGTGCCCGAGGCAGCAATATCCCCTTGGAGACAAATCGGCTGGAGGACGATGTATTGAATCTCGACGCAATTTGAGTGTTCCATCGGCATTAGGAGGCCCTGAACCATACAATTAACTAACATTTTTTCGTCGGATTCGATAATCTAAACTCACAGGAGAACGACCATAAGGTGCCCGAGACAGCAATATCCCCTTGGAGACAAGTCCGCTAGAGGCCGATATATTGAATCTCGACGCAATTTGAGTGTTCCATTGTCATTAGAAGGCCCTGAAAGTTACAACTAACTATCATTTTTGCGTCGGATTCGAAAATCTAGACTCACAGGAGAACGACCATAAGGTGCCCGAGGCAGCAATAGACCCTTGGAGACAAGTCGGCTGGAGGACGATGTATTAAATCTCGACGCAATTTGAGTGTTCCATCGTCATTAGGAGGCCCTGAACGTTACAATTAACAATCATTTTAGCGTCGGATTAGAAAATCTACTCACAGGAGAAGTTCATACGGTGCTCGAGACAGCAACAGACCCTTGGAGACAAGTCGGCTGGAGGCCGATGTATTGAATCTCGACGCAATTTGTGTGTTCCATCGTCATTACAAGGCCCTGAACGTTACAGTTAAATATCATTTTTGCGCCGGATTCGAAAATCTAGACTCACAGGAAAAGGATCATATTGTGCCCGAGACAGCAATATCCCCTTGGAGACAAGACGGCTGGAGGCCGATGTATTGAATCTCGACGCAATTTGAGTGTTCCATCGGCATTAGGAGGCCCTGAACGTTACAATTAACTATCATTTTTGCGTCGGATTCGAAAATCTAGACTCACAGGAGAACGCCCATAAGGTGCCCGAGACAGCAATATCCCCTTGGAGACAAGTCCGCTGGAGGATGATATATTGAATCTCGACGCAATTTGAGTGTTCCATCGTCATTAGAAGGCCCTGAACGTTACAATTAACTATCATTTTTGCGTCGGATTCGAAAATCTAGACTCACAATAGAACGACCATAAGGTGCCCGAGGCAGCAATAGACCCTTGGAGACAAGTCGGCTGGAGGACGATGTATTGAATCTCGACGCAATTTGAGTGTTCCATCGTCATTAGAAGGCCCTGAACGTTACAATTAACTATCATTTTTGCGTCGGATTCGAAAATCTAGACTCACAGGAGAACGACCATAAGGTGCCCGAGGCAGCAATAGACCCTTGGAGACAAGTCGGCTGGAGGACGATGTATTGAATCTCGACGCAATTTGAGTGTTCCATCGTCATTAGGATTCCCTGAACGTTACAATTAACAATCATTTTAGTGTCGGATTAGAAAATCTACTCACAGGAGAAGTTCATACGGTGCTCGAGACAGCAATATCCACTTGCAGACAAGTCCGCTGGAGGCCGATGTATTGAATCTCGACGCAATTTGAGTGTTCCTTCGTCATTAGGAGGCCCTGAACCTTACAATTAACTATGATTTTTGCGTCAGATTCAAAAATCTACTCACAGGAGAAGTTATTACGGTGCTCGAGGCAGCAACAGACCCTTGGAGACAAGTCGGCTGGAGGCCGATGTATTGAATCTCTACGCAATTTGAGTGTTCCATCGTCATTACAAGGCCCTGAACGTTACAATTAAATATCATTTTTGCGCCGGATTCGAAAATCTAGACTCACAGGAAAAGGATCATATTGTGCCCGAGACGGCAATATCCCCTTGGAGACAAGACGGCTGGAGGCCGATGTATTGAATCTCGACGCAATTTGAGTGTTCCATCGGCATTAGGAGGCCCTGAACGTTACAATTAACTATCATTTTTGAGTCGGATTCGATAATCTAAACTCACAGGAGAACGACCATAAGGTGCCCGAGGCAGCAACAGACCCTTGGAGACAAGTCCGCTGGAGGAAGATGTATTGAATCTCGACGCAAATTGAGTGTTCCATCGTCATTACAAGGCCCTGAACGTTACAATTAACTATCATTTTTCGTCGGATTCGAAAATCTAGACTCACAGGAGAACGACCATAAGGTGCCCGAGACAGCAATAGACCCTTGGAGACAAGTCGGCTGGAGGCCGATGTATTGAATCTCGACGCAATTTGAGTGTTCCACCGGCATTAGGAGGCCCTGAACGTTACAATTAACTATCATTTTTGCGTCGGATTCGAAAATCTAGACTCACAGGAGAACGCCCATAAGGTGCCCGAGACAGCAATATACCCTTGGAGACAAGTCCGCTGGAGGCCGATGTATTGAATCTCGACGCAAATTGAGTGTTCCATCGGCATTAGGAGGCCCTGAACGTTACAATTAACTATCATTTTTGCGTCGGATTCGAAAATCTAGACTCACAGGAGAACGCCCATAAGGTGCCCGAGACAGCAATATCCCCTTGGAGACAAGTCCGCTGGAGGATGATATATTGAATCTCGACGCAATTTGAGTGTTCCATCGTCATTAGAAGGCCCTGAACGTTACAATTAACTATCATTTTTGCGTCGGATTCGAAAATCTAGACTCACAGGAGAACGACCATAAGGTGCCCGAGGCAGCAATAGACCCTTGGAGACAAGTCGGCTGGAGGACGATGTATCGAATCTCGACGCAATTTGAGTGTTCCATCGTCATTAGAAGGCCCTGAACGTTACAATTAACTATCATTTTTGCGTCGGATTCGAAAATCTAGACTCACAGGAGAACGACCATAAGGTGCCCGAGGCAGCAATAGACCCTTGGAGACAAGTCGGCTGGAGGACGATGTATTGAATCTCGACGCAATTTGAGTGTTCCATCGTCATTAGAAGGCCCTGAACGTTACAATTAACTATCATTTTTGCGTCGGATTCGAAAATCTAGACTCACAGGAGAACGACCATAAGGTGCCCGAGGCAGCAATAGACCCTTGGAGACAAGTCGGCTGGAGGACGATGTATTGAATCTCGACGCAATTTGAGTGTTCCATCGTCATTAGGATTCCCTGAACGTTACAATTAACAATCATTTTAGCGTCGGATTAGAAAATCTACTCACAGGAGAAGTTATTACGGTGCTCGAGGCAGCAACAGACCCTTGGAGACAAGTCGGCTGGAGGCCGATGTATTGAATCTCGACGCAATTTGAGTGTTCCATCGTCATTACAAGGCCCAGAACGTTACAATTAAATATCATTTTTGCGTCGGATTCGAAAATCTAGACTCACAGGAAAAGGATCATATTGTGCCCGAGACAGCAATATCCGCTTGGAGACAAGTCGGCTGGAGGCCGATGTATCGAATCTCGACGCAATTTGAGTGGTTCATCGTCTTTAGGAGTCCCTGAACGTTACTATTCACTATCATTTTTGCGTCGGATTCGAAAATCTAGACTCACAGGAGAAGGATCATATGGTGCCCGAGACGGTAATACCCTCTTGGAGACAAGACGGCTGGAGACCGATGTATTGAATCTCGACGCAATTTGAGTGTTCCATCGGCATTAGGAGGTCCTGAACGTTACAATTAACTATCATTTTTGCGTCGGATTCGATAATCTAAACTCACAGGAGAACGACCAAAAGGTGCACGAGACAGTAATATCCCCTTGGAGACAAGTCCGCTGGAGGCCGATATATTGAATCTCGACGCAATTTGAGTGTTCCATCGTCATTAGAAGGCCCTGAACGTTACAATTATCTATCATTTTTGCGTCGGATTCGAAAATCTAGACTCACAGGAGAACGACCATATGGTGCCCGAGGCAGCAATAGACCCTTGGAGACAAGTCGGCTGGAGGACGATGTATTGAATCTCGACGCAATTTGAGTGTTCCATCGTCATTAGGATTCCCTGAACGTTACAATTAACAATCATTTTAGCGTCGGATTATAAAATCTACTCACAGGAGAAGTTCATACGGTGCTCGAGACAGCAATATCCACTTGCAGACAAGTCCGCTGGAGGCCGATGTATTGAATCTCGACGCAATTTGAGTGTTCCTTCGTCATTAGGAGGCCCTGAACCTTACAATTAACTATGATTTTTGCGTCGGATTCAAAAATCTACTCACAGGAGAAGTTATTACGGTGCTCGAGGCAGCAACAGACCCTTGGAGACAAGTCGGCTGGAGGCCGATGTATTGAATCTCGACGCAATTTGAGTGTTCCATCGTCATTACAAGGCCCAGAACGTTACAATTAAATATCATTTTTGCGTCGGATTCGAAAATCTAGACTCACAGGAAAAGGATCATATTGTGCCCGAGACAGCAATATCCCCTTGGAGACAAGTCGGCTGGAGGCCGATGTATTGAATCTCGACGCAATTTGAGTGTTCCATCGGCATTAGGAGGCCCTGAACGCTACAATTAACTATCATTTTTGCGTCGGATTCGAGAATCTAGACTCACAGGAGAACGACCATAAGGTGCCCGAGGCAGTAATAGACCCTTGGAGACAAGTCGGCTGGAGGACGATGTATTGAATCTCGACGCAATTTGTGTGTTCCATCGGCATCAGGAGGCCCTGAACGTTACAATTAACTATCATTTTTGCGTCGGATTCGATAATCTAAACTCACAGGAAAAGGATCATATTGTGCCCGAGACAGCAATATCCCCATGGAGACAAGTCGGCTGGAGGCCGATGTATTGAATCTCGACGCAATTTGAGTGTTCCATCGGCATTAGGAGGCCCTGAACGTTACAATTAACTATCATTTTTGCGTCGGATTCTAAAATCTAGACTCACAGGAGAACGACCATACGGTGCCCGAGGCAGCAATAGACCCTTGGAGACAAGTCGGCTGGAGGACGATATATTGAATCTCGACGCAATTTGTGTGTTCCATCGTCATTAGGAGGCCCTGAACGTTACAATTAACTATCATTTTTGCGTCGGATTCTAAAATCTAGACTCACAGGAGAACGACCATACGGTGCCCGAGGCAGCAATAGACCCTTGGAGACAAGTCGGCTGGAGGACGATATATTGAATCTCGACGCAATTTGAGTGTTCCATCGTCATTAGGAGGCCCTGAATGTTACAATTAACTATCCGTTTTTCGTCGGATTCGAAAATCTAGACTCACAGCAGACGGACCATTTGGTGCCCGAGGCAGCAATATCCCCTTGGAGACAAATCGGGTGGAGGACGATGTATTGAATCTCGACGCAATTTGAGTGTTCCATCGGCATTAGGAGGCCCTGAACCATACAATTAACTAACATTTTTTCGTCGGATTCGATAATCTAAACTCACAGGAGAACGACCATAAGGTGCCCGAGACAGCAATATCCCCTTGGAGACAAGTCCGCTAGAGGCCGATATATTGAATCTCGACGCAATTTGAGTGTTCCATTGTCATTAGAAGGCCCTGAAAGTTACAACTAACTATCATTTTTGCGTCGGATTCGAAAATCTAGACTCACAGGAGAACGACCATAAGGTGCCCGAGGCAGCAATAGACCCTTGGAGACAAGTCGGCTGGAGGACGATGTATTGAATCTCGACGCAATTTGAGTGTTCCATCGTCATTAGGAGGCCCTGAACGTTACAATTAACAATCATTTTAGCGTCGGATTAGAAAATCTACTCACAGGAGAAGTTCATACGGTGCTCGAGACAGCAACAGACCCTTGGAGACAAGTCGGCTGGAGGCCGATGTATTGAATCTCTACGCAATTTGAGTGTTCCATCGTCATTACAAGGCCCTGAACGTTACAATTAAATATCATTTTTGCGCCGGATTCGAAAATCTAGACTCACAGGAAAAGGATCATATTGTGCCCGAGACGGCAATATCCCCTTGGAGACAAGACGGCTGGAGGCCGATGTATTGAATCTCGACGCAATTTGAGTGTTCCATCGGCATTAGGAGGCCCTGAACGTTACAATTAACTATCATTTTTGAGTCGGATTCGATAATCTAAACTCACAGGAGAACGACCATAAGGTGCCCGAGGCAGCAACAGACCCTTGGAGACAAGTCCGCTGGAGGAAGATGTATTGAATCTCGACGCAAATTGAGTGTTCCATCGTCATTACAAGGCCCTGAACGTTACAATTAACTATCATTTTTCGTCGGATTCGAAAATCTAGACTCACAGGAGAACGACCATAAGGTGCCCGAGACAGCAATAGACCCTTGGAGACAAGTCGGCTGGAGGCCGATGTATTGAATCTCGACGCAATTTGAGTGTTCCACCGGCATTAGGAGGCCCTGAACGTTACAATTAACTATCATTTTTGCGTCGGATTCGAAAATCTAGACTCACAGGAGAACGCCCATAAGGTGCCCGAGACAGCAATATACCCTTGGAGACAAGTCCGCTGGAGGCCGATGTATTGAATCTCGACGCAAATTGAGTGTTCCATCGGCATTAGGAGGCCCTGAACGTTACAATTAACTATCATTTTGCGTCGGATTCGAAAATCTAGACTCACAGGAGAACGCCCATAAGGTGCCCGAGACAGCAATATCCCCTTGGAGACAAGTCCGCTGGAGGATGATATATTGAATCTCGACGCAATTTGAGTGTTCCATCGTCATTAGAAGGCCCTGAACGTTACAATTAACTATCATTTTTGCGTCGGATTCGAAAATCTAGACTCACAGGAGAACGACCATAAGGTGCCCGAGGCAGCAATAGACCCTTGGAGACAAGTCGGCTGGAGGACGATGTATCGAATCTCGACGCAATTTGAGTGTTCCATCGTCATTAGAAGGCCCTGAACGTTACAATTAACTATCATTTTTGCGTCGGATTCGAAAATCTAGACTCACAGGAGAACGACCATAAGGTGCCCGAGGCAGCAATAGACCCTTGGAGACAAGTCGGCTGGAGGACGATGTATTGAATCTCGACGCAATTTGAGTGTTCCATCGTCATTAGAAGGCCCTGAACGTTACAATTAACTATCATTTTTGCGTCGGATTCGAAAATCTAGACTCACAGGAGAACGACCATAAGGTGCCCGAGGCAGCAATAGACCCTTGGAGACAAGTCGGCTGGAGGACGATGTATTGAATCTCGACGCAATTTGAGTGTTCCATCGTCATTAGGATTCCCTGAACGTTACAATTAACAATCATTTTAGCGTCGGATTAGAAAATCTACTCACAGGAGAAGTTATTACGGTGCTCGAGGCAGCAACAGACCCTTGGAGACAAGTCGGCTGGAGGCCGATGTATTGAATCTCGACGCAATTTGAGTGTTCCATCGTCATTACAAGGCCCAGAACGTTACAATTAAATATCATTTTTGCGTCGGATTCGAAAATCTAGACTCACAGGAAAAGGATCATATTGTGCCCGAGACAGCAATATCCCCTTGGAGACAAGTCGGCTGGAGGACGATGTATTGAATCTCGACGCAATTTGAGTGGTTCATCGTCTTTAGGAGTCCCTGAACGTTACTATTCACTATCATTTTTGCGTCGGATTCGAAAATCTAGACTCACAGGAGAAGGATCATATGGTGCCCGAGACGGTAATACCCTCTTGGAGACAAGACGGCTGGAGACCGATGTATTGAATCTCGACGCAATTTGAGTGTTCCATCGGCATTAGGAGGTCCTGAACGTTACAATTAACTATCATTTTTGCGTCGGATTCGATAATCTAAACTCACAGGAGAACGACCAAAAGGTGCACGAGACAGTAATATCCCCTTTGAGACAAGTCCGCTGGAGGCCGATATATTGAATCTCGACGCAATTTGAGTGTTCCATCGTCATTAGAAGGCCCTGAACGTTACAATTATCTATCATTTTTGCGTCGGATTCGAAAATCTAGACTCACAGGAGAACGACCATATGGTGCCCGAGGCAGCAATAGACCCTTGGAGACAAGTCGGCTGGAGGACGATGTATTGAATCTCGACGCAATTTGAGTGTTCCATCGTCATTAGGATTCCCTGAACGTTACAATTAACAATCATTTTAGCGTCGGATTATAAAATCTACTCACAGGAGAAGTTCATACGGTGCTCGAGACAGCAATATCCACTTGCAGACAAGTCCGCTGGAGGCCGATGTATTGAATCTCGACGCAATTTGAGTGTTCCTTCGTCATTAGGAGGCCCTGAACCTTACAATTAACTATGATTTTTGCGTCGGATTCAAAAATCTACTCACAGGAGAAGTTATTACGGTGCTCGAGGCAGCAACAGACCCTTGGAGACAAGTCGGCTGGAGGCCGATGTATTGAATCTCGACGCAATTTGAGTGTTCCATCGTCATTACAAGGCCCAGAACGTTACAATTAAATATCATTTTTGCGTCGGATTCGAAAATCTAGACTCACAGGAAAAGGATCATATTGTGCCCGAGACAGCAATATCCCCTTGGAGACAAGTCGGCTGGAGGCCGATGTATTGAATCTGGACGCAATTTGAGTGTTTCATCGTCATTAGGAGGCCCTGAACGTTACTATTCACTATCATTTTTGCGTCGGATTCGAAAATCTAGACTCACAGGAGAAGGATCATATGGTGCCCGAGACGGTAATACCCCCTTGGAGACAAGACGGCTGGAGACCGATGTATTGAATCTCGACGCAATTTGAGTGTTCCATCGGCATTAGGAGGCCCTGAACGTTACAATTAACTATCATTTTTGCGTCGGATTCGATAATCTAACCTCACAGGAGAACGACCATAAGGTGCGCGAGACAGTAATATCCCCTTGGAGACAAGTCCGCTGGAGGCCGATATATTGAATCTCGACGCAATTTGAGTGTTCCATCGTCATTAGAAGGCCCTGAACGTTACAATTAACTATCATTTTTGCGTCGGATTCGAAAATCTAGACTCACAGGAGAACGACCATAAGGTGCCCGAGGCAGCAATAGACCCTTGGAGACAAGTCGGCTGGAGGACGATGTATTGAATCTCGACGCAATTTGAGTCTTCTATCGTCATTAGGAGGCCCTGAACGTTACTATTCACTATCATTTTTGCGTCGGATTCGAAAATCAAGACTCACAGGAGAAGGATCATATGGTGCCCGAGACGGTAATACCCCCTTGGAGACAAGACGGCTGGAGGCCGATGTATTGAATCTCGACGCAATTTGAGTGTTCCATCGGCATTAGGAGGCCCTGAACGCTACAATTAACTATCATTTTTGCGTCGGATTCGAGAATCTAGACTCACAGGAGAACGACCATAAGGTGCCCGAGGCAGTAATAGACCCTTGGAGACAAGTCGGCTGGAGGACGATGTATTGAATCTCGACGCAATTTGTGTGTTCCATCGTCATTAGGAGGCCCTGAACGTTACAATTAACTATCATTTTTGCGTCGGATTCTAAAATCTAGACTCACAGGAGAACGACCATAAGGTGCCCGAGGCAGTAATAGACCCTTGGAGACAAGTCGGCTGGAGGACGATGTATTGAATCTCGACGCAATTTGTGTGTTCCATCGTCATTAGGAGGCCCTGAACGTTACAATTAACTATCATTTTTGCGTCGGATTCTAAAATCTAGACTCACAGGAGAACGACCATACGGTGCATGAGGCAGCAATAGACCCTTGGAGACAAGTCGGCTGGAGGACGATATATTGAATCTCGACGCAATTTGAGTGTTCCATCGTCATTAGGAGGCCCTGAATGTTACAATTAACTATCCGTTTTTCGTCGGATTCGAAAATCTAGACTCACAGCAGACGGACCATTTGGTGCCCGAGGCAGCAATATCCCCTTGGAGACAAATCGGCTGGAGGACGATGTATTGAATCTCGACGCAATTTGAGTGTTCCATCGGCATTAGGAGGCCCTGAACCATACAATTAACTAACATTTTTTCGTCGGATTCGATAATCTAAACTCACAGGAGAACGACCATAAGGTGCCCGAGACAGCAATATCCCCTTGGAGACAAGTCCGCTAGAGGCCGATATATTGAATCTCGACGCAATTTGAGTGTTCCATTGTCATTAGAAGGCCCTGAAAGTTACAACTAACTATCATTTTTGCGTCGGATTCGAAAATCTAGACTCACAGGAGAACGACCATAAGGTGCCCGAGGCAGCAATAGACCCTTGGAGACAAGTCGGCTGGAGGACGATGTATTGAATCTCGACGCAATTTGAGTGTTCCATCGTCATTAGGAGGCCCTGAACGTTACAATTAAGAATCATTTTAGCGTCGGATTAGAAAATCTACTCACAGGAGAAGTTCATACGGTGCTCGAGACAGCAACAGACCCTTGGAGACAAGTCGGCTGGAGGCCGATGTATTGAATCTCGACGCAATTTGAGTGTTCCATCGTCATTACAAGGCCCTGAACGTTACAATTAAATATCATTTTTGCGCCGGATTCGAAAATCTAGACTCACAGGAAAAGGATCATATTGTGCCCGAGACAGCAATATCCCCTTGGAGACAAGACGGCTGGAGGCCGATGTATTGAATCTCGACGCAATTTGAGTGTTCCATCGGCATTAGGAGGCCCTGAACGTTACAATTAACTATCATTTTTGAGTCGGATTCGATAATCTAAACTCACAGGAGAACGACCATAAGGTGCCCGAGGCAGCAACAGACCCTTGGAGACAAGTCCGCTGGAGGAAGATGTATTGAATCTCGACGCAATTTGAGTGTCCCATCGTCATTACAAGGCCCTGAACGTTACAATTAACTATCATTTTTCGTCGGATTCGAAAATCTAGACTCACAGGAGAACGACCATAAGGTGCCCGAGACAGCAATAGACCCTTGGAGACAAGTCGGCTGGAGGCCGATGTATTGAATCTCGACGCAAATTGAGTGTTCCATCGGCATTAGGAGGCCCTGAACGTTACAATTAACTATCATTTTTGCGTCGGATTCGAAAATCTAGACTCACAGGAGAACGCCCATAAGGTGCCCGAGACAGCAATATCCCATTGGAGACAAGTCCGCTGGAGGATGATATATTGAATCTCGACGCAATTTGAGTGTTCCATCGTCATTAGAAGGCCCTGAACGTTACAATTAACTATCATTTTTGCGTCGGATTCGAAAATCTAGACTCACAGGAGAACGACCATAAGGTGCCCGAGGCAGCAATAGACCCTTGGAGACAAGTCGGCTGGAGGACGATGTATTGAATCTCGACGCAATTTGAGTGTTCCATCGTCATTAGAAGGCCCTGAACGTTACAATTAACTATCATTTTTGCGTCGGATTCGAAAATCTAGACTCACAGGAGAACGACCATAAGGTGCCCGAGGCAGCAATAGACCCTTGGAGACAAGTCGGCTGGAGGACGATGTATTGAATCTCGACGCAATTTGAGTGTTCCATCGTCATTAGGATTCCCTGAACGTTACAATTAACAATCATTTTAGCGTCGGATTAGAAAATCTACTCACAGGAGAAGTTCATACGGTGCTCGAGACAGCAATATCCACTTGCAGACAAGTCCGCTGGAGGCCGATGTATTGAATCTCGACGCAATTTGAGTGTTCCTTCGTCATTAGGAGGCCCTGAACCTTACAATTAACTATGATTTTTGCGTCGGATTCAAAAATCTACTCACAGGAGAAGTTATTACGGTGCTCGAGGCAGCAACAGACCCTTGGAGACAAGTCGGCTGGAGGCCGATGTATTGAAACTCGACGCAATTTGAGTGTTCCATCGTCATTACAAGGCCCAGAACGTTACAATTAAATATCATTTTTGCGTCGGATTCGAAAATCTAGACTCACAGGAAAAGGATCATATTGTGCCCGAGACAGCAATATCCCCTTGGAGACAAGTCGGCTGGAGGCCGATGTATTGATTCTCGACACAATTTGAGTGTCCCATCGTCATTAGGAGGCCCTAAACGTTACAATTAACTATCATTTTTGCGTCGGATTCGATAATCTAAACTCACAGGAGAACGACCAAAAGGTGCACGAGACAGTAATATCCCCTTGGAGACAAGTCCGCTGGAGGCCGATATATTGAATCTCGACGCAATTTGAGTGTTCCATCGTCATTAGAAGGCCCTGAACGTTACAATTATCTATCATTTTTGCGTCGGATTCGAAAATCTAGACTCACAGGAGAACGACCATAAGGTGCCCGAGGCAGCAATAGACCATGGAGACAAGTCGGCTGGAGGACGATGTATTGAATCTCGACGCAATTTGAGTGTTCCATCGGCATCAGGAGGCCCTGAACGTTACAATTAACTATCATTTTTGCGTCGGATTTGATAATCTAAACTCACAGGAGAACGACCATAAGGTGCCCGAGGCAGCAATAGACCCTTGGAGACAAGTCCGCTGGAGGCCGATGTATTGAATCTCGACGCAATTTGAGTGTTCCATCGTCATTACAAGGCCCTGAACGTTACAATTAACTAACATTTTTGCGTCGGATTCGAAAATCTAGACTCACAGGAGAACGACCATAAGGTGCCCGGGGCAGCAATAGACCCTTGGAGACAAGTCGGCTGGAGGCCGATGTATTGAATCTCGACGCAATTTGAGTGTCCCATCGGCATTAGGAGGCCCTGAACGTTACAATTAACTATCATTTTTGCGTCGGATTCGAAAATCTAGACTCACAGGAGAACGCCCATAAGGTGCCCGAGACAGCAATATCCCCTTGGAGAAAAGTCCGCTGGAGGCCGATGTATTGAATCTCGACGCAATTCGAGTGTTCCATCGTCATTAGGAGGCCCTGAACCTTACAATTAACTATCAGTTTCGCGTCGGATTCGAAAATCTAGACTCACAGGAGACGGACCACATGGAGCCCGAGGCAGCAATATCCCCTTGTAGACAAGTCGGCTGGAGGACGATGTATTGAATCTCGACGCAATTTGAGTCTTCTATCGTCATTAGGTGGCCCTGAACGTTACTATTCACTATCATTTTTGCGTCGGATTCGAAAATCAAGACTCACAGGAGAAGGATCATATGGTGCCCGAGACGGTAATACCCCCTTGGAGACAAGACGGCTGGAGGCCGATGTATTGAATCTCGACGCAATTTGAGTGTTCCATCGGCATTAGGAGGCCCTGAACGTTACAATTAACTATCATTTTTCGTCGGATTCGATAATCTAAACTCACAGGAGAACGACCATAAGGTGCCCGAGGCAGCAACAGACCCTTGGAGACAAGTCCGCTGGAGGCCGATGTATTGAATCTCGACGCAATTTGAGTGTTCTATCGTCATAACAAGGCCCTGAACGTTACAATTAACTATCATTTTTGCGTCGGATTCGAAAATCTAGACTCACAGGAGAATGACCATAAGGTGCCCGAGGCAGCAATAGACCCTTCGGAGACAAGTCGGCTGGAGGCCGATGTATTGAATCTCGACGCAATTTGAGTGTCCCATCGTCATTAGGAGGCCCTGAACGTTACAATTAACAATCATTTTAGCGTCGGATTCGAAAATCTACTCACAGGAGAAGTTCATACGGTGCTCGAGACAGCACTATCCCCTTGGAGACAAGTCCGCTGGAGGCCGATGTATTGAATCTCGACGCAATTTGAGTGTTCCTTCGCCTTTAGGAGGCCCTGAACCTTACAATTAACTATCATTTTTGCGTCGGATTCGAAAATCTAGACTCACAGGAGAAGGATCATATGGTGCCTTAGACGGTAATACCCCCTTGGCGACAAGACGGCTGGAGGCCGATGTATTAAATCTCGACGCAATTTGAGTGTTCCATCGGCATTAGGAGGCCCTTAACGTTACAATTAACTATCATTTTTGCGTCGGATTCGATAATCTAAACTCACAGGAGAACGACCATAAGGTGCACGAGACAGCAATATCCCCTTGCAGACAAGTCCGCTGGAGGCCGATATATTGAATCTCGACGCAATTTGAGTGTTCCATCGTCATTAGAAGGCCCTGAACGTTACAATTAACTATCATTTTTGCGTCGGATTTGAAAATCTAGACTCACAGGAGAACGACCATAAGGTGCCCGAGGCAGCAATAGACCCTTGGAGACAAGTCCGCTGGAGGCCGATGTATTGAATCTCGACGCAATTTGAGTGTTCCATCGTCATTACAAGGCCCTGAACGTTACAATTAACTAACATTTTTGCGTCGGATTCGAAAATCTAGACTCACAGGAGAACGACCATAAGGTGCCCGAGGCAGCAATAGACCCTTGGAGACAAGTCGGCTGGAGGCCGATGTATTGAATCTCGACGCAATTTGAGTGTCCCATCGGCATTAGGAGGCCCTGAACGTTACAATTAACTATCATTTTTGCGTCGGATTCGAAAATCTAGACTCACAGGAGAACGCCCATAAGGTGCCTGAGACAGCAATATCCCCTTGGAGAAAAGTCCGCTGGAGGCCGATGTATTGAATCTCGACGCAATTCGAGTGTTCCATCGTCATTAGGAGGCCCTGAACCTTACAATTAACTATCAGTTTCGCGTCGGATTCGAAAATCTAGACTCACAGGAGACGGACCACATGGAGCCCGAGGCAGCAATATCTCCTTGTAGACAAGTCGGCTGGAGGACGATGTATTGAATCTCGACGCAATTTGAGTCTTCTATCGTCATTAGGAGGCCCTGAACGTTACTATTCACTATCATTTTTGCGTCGGATTCGAAAATCAAGACTCACAGGAGAAGGATCATATGGTGCCCGAGACGGTAATACCCCCTTGGAGACAAGACGGCTGGAGGCCGATGTATTGAATCTCGACGCAATTTGAGTGTTCCATCGGCATTAGGAGGCCCTGAACGTTACAATTAACTATCATTTTTCGTCGGATTCGATAATCTAAACTCACAGGAGAACGACCATATGGTGCACGAGACAGCAATATCCCCTTGAAGACAAGTCCGCTGGAGGCCGATATACTGAATCTCGACGCAATTTGAGTGTTCCATCGTCATTAGAAGGCCCTGAACGTTACAATTAACTATCATTTTTGCGTCGGATTCGAAAATCTAGACTAACAGGAGAACGACCATAAGGTGCCCGAGGCAGCAATAGACCCTTGGAGACAAGTCGGCTGGAGGACGATGTACTGAATCTCGACGCAATTTGAGTGTTCCATCGGCATCAGGAGGCCCTGAACGTTACAATTAACTATCATTTTTGCGTCGGATTCGATAATCTAAACTCACAGGAGAACGACCATAAGGTGCCCGAGGCAGCAACAGACCCTTGGAGACAAGTCCGCTGGAGGCCGATGTATTGAATCTCGACGCAATTTGAGTGTTCTATCGTCATAACAAGGCCCTGAACGTTACAATTAACTATCATTTTTGCGTCGGATTCGAAAATCTAGACTCACAGGAGAATGACCATAAGGTGCCCGAGGCAGCAATAGACCCTTCGGAGACAAGTCGGCTGGAGGCCGATGTATTGAATCTCGACGCAATTTGAGTGTTCCATCGGCATTAGGAGGCCCTGAACGTTACAATTAAATATCATTTTTGCGTCGGATTCGAAAATCTAGACTCACAGGAGAACGACCATAAGGTGCCCGAGGCAGCAATAGACCCTCGGAGACAAGTCGGCTGGAGGCCGATATATTGAATCTCGACCCAATGTGAGTGTCCCATCGTCATTAGGAGGCCCTGAACGTTACAATTAACAATCATTTTAGCGTCGGATTCGAAAATCTACTCACAGGAGAAGTTCATACGGTGCTCGAGACAGCACTATCCCCTTGGAGACAAGTCCGCTGGAGGCCGATGTATTGAATCTCGACGCAATTTGAGTGTTCCTTCGCCTTTAGGAGGCCCTGAACCTTACAATTAACTATCATTTTTGCGTCGGATTCGAAAATCTAGACTCACAGGAGAAGGATCATATGGTGCCTTAGACGGTAATACCCCCTTGGCGACAAGACGGCTGGAGGCCGATGTATTAAATCTCGACGCAATTTGAGTGTTCCATCGGCATTAGGAGGCCCTGAACGTTACAATTAACTATCATTTTTGCGTCGGATTCGATAATCTAAACTCACAGGAGAACGACCATAAGGTGCACGAGACAGCAATATCCCCTTGCAGACAAGTCCGCTGGAGGCCGATATATTGAATCTCGACGCAATTTGAGTGTTCCATCGTCATTAGAAGGCCCTGAACGTTACAATTAACTATCATTTTTGCGTCGGATTTGAAAATCTAGACTCACAGGAGAACGACCATAAGGTGCCCGAGGCAGCAATAGACCCTTGGAGACAAGTCGGCTGGAGGACGATGTATTGAATCTCGACGCAATTTGAGTGTTCCATCGGCATCAGGAGGCCCTGAACGTTACAATTAACTATCATTTTTGCGTCGGATTCGATAATCTAAACTCACAGGAGAACGACCATAAGGTGCCCGAGGCAGCAATAGACCCTTGGAGACATGTCGGGTGGAGGCCGATGTGTTGAATCTCGACGCAATTTGAGTGTTCCATCGTCATTACAAGCCCCTGAACGTTACAATTAACTATCATTTTTGCGTCGGATTCGAAAATCTAGACTCACAGGAGAACGACCATTAGGTGTCCGAGGCAGCAATAGAAACTTGGAGACAAGTCGGCTGCAGGCCGATGTATTGAATCTTGACGCAATTTGAGTGTTCCATCGGCATTAGGAGGCCCTGAACGTTACAATTAACTATCATTTTTGCGTCGGATTCGAAAATCTAGACTCACAGGAGAACGACCATAAGGTGCCCGAGGCAGCAGTAGACCCTCGGAGACAAGTCGGCTGGAGGCCGATATATTGAATCTCGACACAATGTGAGTGTCCCATCGTCATTAGGAGGCCCTGAACGTTACAATTAACAATCATTTTAGCGTCGGATTCGAAAATCTACTCACAAGAGAAGTTCATACGGTGCTCGAGACAGCACTATCCCCTGGGAGACAAGTCCGCTGGAGGCCGATGTATTGAATCTCGACGCAATTTGAGTGTTCCTTCGCCTTTAGGAGGCCCTGAACCTTACAATTAACTATCATTTTTGCGTCGGATTCGAAAATCTAGACTCACAGGAGAAGGATCATATGGTGCCTTAGACGGTAATACCCCCTTGGCGACAAGACGGCTGGAGGCCGATGTATTAAATCTCGACGCAATTTGAGTGTTCCATCGGCATTAGGAGGCCCTGAACGTTACAATTAACTATCATTTTTGCGTCGGATTCGATAATCTAAACTCACAGGAGAACGACCATAAGGTGCACGAGACAGCAATATCCCCTTGCAGACAAGTCCGCTGGAGGCCGATATATTGAATCTCGACGCAATTTGAGTGTTCCATCGTCATTAGAAGGCCCTGAACGTTACAATTAACTATCATTTTTGCGTCGGATTCGAAAATCTAGACTCACAGGAGACGGACCACATGGAGCCCGAGGCAGCAATATCCCCTTGTAGACAAGTCGGCTGGAGGACGATGTATTGAATCTCGACGCAATTTGAGTCTTCTATCGTCATTAGGAGGCCCTGAACGTTACTATTCACTATCATTTTTGCGTCGGATTCGAAAATCAAGACTCACAGGAGAAGGATCATATGGTGCCCGAGACGGTAATACCCCCTTGGAGACAAGACGGCTGGAGGCCGATGTATTAAATCTCGACGCAATTTGAGTGTTCCATCGGCATTAGGAGGCCCTGAACGTTACAATTAACTATCATTTTTGCGTCGGATTCGATAATCTAAACTCACAGGAGAACGACCATAAGGTGCACGAGACAGCAATATCCCCTTGCAGACAAGTCCGCTGGAGGCCGATATATTGAATCTCGACGCAATTTGAGTGTTCCATCGTCATTAGAAGGCCCTGAACGTTACAATTAACTATCATTTTTGCGTCGGATTTGAAAATCTAGACTCACAGGAGAACGACCATAAGTCGCCCGAGGCAGCAATAGACCCTTGGAGACAAGTCGGCTGGAGGACGATGTATTGAATCTCGACGCAATTTGAGTGTTCCATCGGCATCAGGAGGCCCTGAACGTTACAATTAACTATCATTTTTGCGTCGGATTCGATAATCTAAACTCACAGGAGAACGACCATAAGGTGCCCGAGGCAGCAATAGACCCTTGGACACATGTCGGGTGGAGGCCGATGTATTGAATCTCGACGCAATTTGAGTGTTCCATCGTCATTACAAGCCCCTGAACGTTACAATTAACTATCATTTTTGCGTCGGATTCGAAAATCTAGACTCACAGGAGAACGACCATTAGGTGTCCGAGGCAGCAATAGACACTTGGAGACAAGTCGGCTGCAGGCCGATGTATTGAATCTTGACGCAATTTGAGTGTTCCATCGGCATTAGGAGGCCCTGAACGTTACAATTAACTATCATTTTTGCGTCGGATTCGAAAATCTAGACTCACAGGAGAACGACCATATGGTGCCCGAGGCAGCAATAGACCCTTGGAGACAAGTCGGCTGGAGGACGATGTATTGAATCTCGACGCAATTTGAGTGTTCCATCGTCATTAGGATTCCCTGAACGTTACAATTAACAATCATTTTAGCGTCGGATTATAAAATCTACTCACAGGAGAAGTTCATACGGTGCTCGAGACAGCAATATCCACTTGCAGACAAGTCCGCTGGAGGCCGATGTATTGAATCTCGACGCAATTTGAGTGTTCCTTCGTCATTAGGAGGCCCTGAACCTTACAATTAACTATGATTTTTGCGTCGGATTCAAAAATCTACTCACAGGAGAAGTTATTACGGTGCTCGAGGCAGCAACAGACCCTTGGAGACAAGTCGGCTGGAGGCCGATGTATTGAATCTCGACGCAATTTGAGTGTTCCATCGTCATTACAAGGCCCAGAACGTTACAATTAAATATCATTTTTGCGTCGGATTCGAAAATCTAGACTCACAGCAAAAGGATCATATTGTGCCCGAGACAGCAATTATCCCCTTGGAGACAAGTCGGCTGGAGGCCGATGTATTGAATCTCGACGCAATTTGAGTGTTTCATCGTCATTAGGAGGCCCTGAACGTTACTATTCACTATCATTTTTGCGTCGGATTCGAAAATCTAGACTCACAGGAGAAGGATCATATTTTGCCCGAGACGGTAATACCCCCTTGGAGACAAGACGGCTGGAGACCGATGTATTGAATCTCGACGCAATTTGAGTGTTCCATCGGCATTAGCAGGCCCTGAACGTTACAATTAACTATCATTTTTGCGACCATAAGGTGCCCGAGGCAGCAATAGACCCTTGGAGACAAGTCGGCTGGAGGACGATGTATTGAATCTCGACGCAATTTGAGTCTTCTATCGTCATTAGGAGGCCCTGAACGTTACTATTCACTATCATTTTTGCGTCGGATTCGAAAATCAAGACTCACAGGAGAAGGATCATATGGTGCCCGAGACGGTAATACCCCCTTGGAGACAAGACGGCTGGAGGCCGATGTATTGAATCTCGACGCAATTTGAGTGTTCCATCGGCATTAGGAGGCCCTGAACGCTACAATTAACTATCATTTTTGCGTCGGATTCGAAAATCTAGACTCACAGTAGAACGACCATAAGGTGCCCGAGGCAGTAATAGACCCTTGGAGACAAGTCGGCTGGAGGACGATGTATTGAATCTCGACGCAATTTGTGTGTTCCATCGTCATTAGGAGGCCCTGAACGTTACAATTAACTATCATTTTTGCGTCGGATTCTAAAATCTAGACTCACAGGAGAACGACCATACGGTGCCGGAGGCAGCAATAGACCCTTGGAGACAAGTCGGCTGGAGGACGATATATTGAATCTCGACGCAATTTGAGTGTTCCATCGTCATTAGGAGGCCCTGAATGTTACAATTAACTATCCGTTTTTCGTCGGTTTCGAAAATCTAGACTCGCAGCAGACGGACCATTTGGTGCCCGAGGCAGCAATATCCCCTTGGAGACAAATCGGCTGGAGGACGATGTATTGAATCTCGACGCAATTTGAGTGTTCCATCGGCATTAGGAGGCCCTGAACCATACAATTAACTAACATTTTTTCGTCGGATTCGATAATCTAAACTCACAGGAGAACGACCATAAGGTGCCCGAGACAGCAATATCCCCTTGGAGACAAGTCCGCTAGAGGCCGATATATTGAATCTCGACGCAATTTGAGTGTTCCATTGTCATTAGAAGGCCCTGAAAGTTACAACTAACTATCATTTTTGCGTCGGATTCGAAAATCTAGACTCACAGGAGAACGACCATAAGGTGCCCGAGGCAGCAATAGACCCTTGGAGACAAGTCGGCTGGAGGACGATGTATTAAATCTCGACGCAATTTGAGTGTTCCATCGTCATTAGGAGGCCCTGAACGTTACAATTAACAATCATTTTAGCGTCGGATTAGAAAATCTACTCACAGGAGAAGTTCATACGGTGCTCGAGACAGCAACAGACCCTTGGAGACAAGTCGGCTGGAGGCCGATGTATTGAATCTCGACGCAATTTGTGTGTTCCATCGTCATTACAAGGCCCTGAACGTTACAGTTAAATATCATTTTTGCGCCGGATTCGAAAATCTAGACTCACAGGAAAAGGATCATATTGTGCCCGAGACAGCAATATCCCCTTGGAGACAAGTCGGCTGGAGGCCGATGTATTGAATCTCGACGCAATTTGAGTGTTCCACCGGCATTAGGAGGCCCTGAACGTTACAATTAACTATCATTTTTGCGTCGGATTCGAAAATCTAGACTCACAGGAGAACGCCCATAAGGTGCCCGAGACAGCAATATACCCTTGGAGACAAGTCCGCTGGAGGCCGATGTATTGAATCTCGACGCAAATTGAGTGTTCCATCGGCATTAGGAGGCCCTGAACGTTACAATTAACTATCATTTTTGCGTCGGATTCGAAAATCTAGACTCACAGGAGAACGCCCATAAGGTGCCCGAGACAGCAATATCCCCTTGGAGACAAGTCCGCTGGAGGATGATATATTGAATCTCGACGCAATTTGAGTGTTCCATCGTCATTAGAAGGCCCTGAACGTTACAATTAACTATCATTTTTGCGTCGGATTCGAAAATCTAGACTCACAGGAGAACGACCATAAGGTGCCCGAGGCAGCAATAGACCCTTGGAGACAAGTCGGCTGGAGGACGATGTATCGAATCTCGACGCAATTTGAGTGTTCCATCGTCATTAGAAGGCCCTGAACGTTACAATTAACTATCATTTTTGCGTCGGATTCGAAAATCTAGACTCACAGGAGAACGACCATAAGGTGCCCGAGGCAGCAATAGACCCTTGGAGACAAGTCGGCTGGAGGACGATGTATTGAATCTCGACGCAATTTGAGTGTTCCATCGTCATTAGAAGGCCCTGAACGTTACAATTAACTATCATTTTTGCGTCGGATTCGAAAATCTAGACTCACAGGAGAACGACCATAAGGTGCCCGAGGCAGCAATAGACCCTTGGAGACAAGTCGGCTGGAGGACGATGTATTGAATCTCGACGCAATTTGAGTGTTCCATCGTCATTAGGATTCCCTGAACGTTACAATTAACAATCATTTTAGCGTCGGATTAGAAAATCTACTCACAGGAGAAGTTATTACGGTGCTCGAGGCAGCAACAGACCCTTGGAGACAAGTCGGCTGGAGGCCGATGTATTGAATCTCGACGCAATTTGAGTGTTCCATCGTCATTACAAGGCCCAGAACGTTACAATTAAATATCATTTTTGCGTCGGATTCGAAAATCTAGACTCACAGGAAAAGGATCATATTGTGCCCGAGACAGCAATATCCCCTTGGAGACAAGTCGGCTGGAGGCCGATGTATTGAATCTCGACGCAATTTGAGTGGTTCATCGTCTTTAGGAGTCCCTGAACGTTACTATTCACTATCATTTTTGCGTCGGATTCGAAAATCTAGACTCACAGGAGAAGGATCATATGGTGCCCGAGACGGTAATACCCTCTTGGAGACAAGACGGCTGGAGACCGATGTATTGAATCTCGACGCAATTTGAGTGTTCCATCGGCATTAGGAGGTCCTGAACGTTACAATTAACTATCATTTTTGCGTCGGATTCGATAATCTAAACTCACAGGAGAACGACCAAAAGGTGCACGAGACAGTAATATCCCCTTGGAGACAAGTCCGCTGGAGGCCGATATATTGAATCTCGACGCAATTTGAGTGTTCCATCGTCATTAGAAGGCCCTGAACGTTACAATTATCTATCATTTTTGCGTCGGATTCGAAAATCTAGACTCACAGGAGAACGACCATATGGTGCCCGAGGCAGCAATAGACCCTTGGAGACAAGTCGGCTGGAGGACGATGTATTGAATCTCGACGCAATTTGAGTGTTCCATCGTCATTAGGATTCCCTGAACGTTACAATTAACAATCATTTTAGCGTCGGATTATAAAATCTACTCACAGGAGAAGTTCATACGGTGCTCGAGACAGCAATATCCACTTGCAGACAAGTCCGCTGGAGGCCGATGTATTGAATCTCGACGCAATTTGAGTGTTCCTTCGTCATTAGGAGGCCCTGAACCTTACAATTAACTATGATTTTTGCGTCGGATTCAAAAATCTACTCACAGGAGAAGTTATTACGGTGCTCGAGGCAGCAACAGACCCTTGGAGACAAGTCGGCTGGAGGCCGATGTATTGAATCTCGACGCAATTTGAGTGTTCCATCGTCATTACAAGGCCCAGAACGTTACAATTAAATATCATTTTTGCGTCGGATTCGAAAATCTAGACTCACAGGAAAAGGATCATATTGTGTCCGAGACAGCAATATCCCCTTGGAGACAAGTCGGCTGGAGGCCGATGTATTGAATCTCGACGCAATTTGAGTGTTCCATCGGCATTAGGAGGCCCTGAACGCTACAATTAACTATCATTTTTGCGTCGGATTCGAGAATCTAGACTCACAGGAGAACGACCATAAGGTGCCCGAGGCAGTAATAGACCCTTGGAGACAAGTCGGCTGGAGGACGATGTATTGAATCTCGACGCAATTTGTGTGTTCCATCGGCATCAGGAGGCCCTGAACGTTACAATTAACTATCATTTTTGCGTCGGATTCGATAATCTAAACTCACAGGAAAAGGATCATATTGTGCCCGAGACAGCAATATCCCCATGGAGACAAGTCGGCTGGAGGCCGATGTATTGAATCTCGACGCAATTTGAGTGTTCCATCGGCATTAGGAGGCCCTGAACGTTACAATTAACTATCATTTTTGAGTCGGATTCGATAATCTAAACTCACAGGAGAACGACCATAAGGTGCCCGAGGCAGCAACAGACCCTTGGAGACAAGTCCGCTGCAGGAAGATGTATTGAATCTCGACGCAATTTGAGTGTTCCATCGTCATTACAAGGCCCTGAACGTTACAATTAACTATCATTTTTGCGTCGGATTCGAAAATCTAGACTCACAGGAGAACGACCATAAGGTGCACGAGACAGTAATATCCCCTTGGAGACAAGTCGGCTGGAATACGATGTACTGAATCTCGACGCAATTTGTGTGTTCCATCGTCATTAGGAGGCCCTGAACGTTACAATTAACTATCATTTTTGCGTCGGATTCGAAAATCTAGACTCACAGGAGAACGACCATATGGTGCCCGAGGCAGCAATAGACCCTTGGAGACAAGTCGGCTGGAGGACGATGTATTGAATCTCGACGCAATTTGAGTGTTCCATCGTCATTAGGATTCCCTGAACGTTACAATTAACAATCATTTTAGCGTCGGATTATAAAATCAACTCACAGGAGAAGTTCATACGGTGCTCGAGACAGCAATATCCACTTGCAGACAAGTCCGCTGGAGGCCGATGTATTGAATCTCGACGCAATTTGAGTGTTCCTTCGTCATTAGGAGGCCCTGAACCTTACAATTAACTATGATTTTTGCGTCGGATTCAAAAATCTACTCACAGGAGAAGTTATTACGGTGCTCGAGGCAGCAACAGACCCTTGGAGACAAGTCGGCTGGAGGCCGATGTATTGAATCTCGACGCAATTTGAGTGTTCCATCGTCATTACAAGGCCCAGAACGTTACAATTAAATATCATTTTTGCGTCGGATTCGAAAATCTAGACTCACAGGAAAAGGATCATATTGTGCCCGAGACAGCAATATCCCCTTGGAGACAAGTCGGCTGGAGGCCGATGTATTGAATCTCGACGCAATTTGAGTGTTTCATCGTCATTAGGAGGCCCTGAACGTTACTATTCACTATCATTTTTGCGTCGGATTCGAAAATCTAGACTCACAGGAGAAGGATCATATGGTGCCCGAGACGGTAATACCCCCTTGGAGACAAGACGGCTGGAGACCGATGTATTGAATCTCGACGCAATTTGAGTGTTCCATCGGCATTAGGAGGCCCTGAACGTTACAATTAACTATCATTTTTGCGTCGGATTCGATAATCTAAACTCACAGGAGAACGACCATAAGGTGCGCGAGACAGTAATATCCCCTTGGAGACAAGTCCGCTGGAGGCCGATATATTGAATCTCGACGCAATTTGAGTGTTCCATCGTCATTAGAAGGCCCTGAACGTTACAATTAACTATCATTTTTGCGTCGGATTCGAAAATCTAGACTCACAGGAGAACGACCATAAGGTGCCCGAGGCAGCAATAGACCCTTGGAGACAAGTCGGCTGGAGGACGATGTATTGAATCTCGACGCAATTTGAGTCTTCTATCGTCATTAGGAGGCCCTGAACGTTACTATTCACTATCATTCTTGCGTCGGATTCGAAAATCAAGACTCACAGGAGAAGGATCATATGGTGCCCGAGACGGTAATACCCCCTTGGAGACAAGACGGCTGGAGGCCGATGTATTGAATCTCGACTCAATTTGAGTGTTCCATCGGCATTAGGAGGCCCTGAACGCTACAATTAACTATCATTTTTGCGTCGGATTCGAAAATCTAGACTCACAGGAGAACGACCATAAGGTGCCCGAGGCAGTAATAGACCCTTGGAGACAAGTCGGCTGGAGGACGATGTATTGAATCTCGACGCAATTTGTGTGTTCCATCGTCATTAGGAGGCCCTGAACGTTACAATTAACTATCATTTTTGCGTCGGATTCTAAAATCTAGACTCACAGGAGAACGACCATACGGTGCCCGAGGCAGCAATAGACCCTTGGAGACAAGTCGGCTGGAGGACGATATATTGAATCTCGACGCAATTTGTGTGTTCCATCGTCATTAGGAGGCCCTGAACGTTACAATTAACTATCATTTTTGCGTCGGATTCTAAAATCTAGACTCACAGGAGAACGACCATACGGTGCCCGAGGCAGCAATAGACCCTTGGAGACAAGTCGGCTGGAGGACGATATATTGAATCTCGACGCAATTTGAGTGTTCCATCGTCATTAGGAGGCCCTGAATGTTACAATTAACTATCCGTTTTTCGTCGGATTCGAAAATCTAGACTCACAGCAGACGGACCATTTGGTGCCCGAGGCAGCAATATCCCCTTGGAGACAAATCGGGTGGAGGACGAAGTATTGAATCTCGACGCAATTTGAGTGTTCCATCGGCATTAGGAGGCCCTGAACCATACAATTAACTAACATTTTTTCGTCGGATTCGATAATCTAAACTCACAGGAGAACGACCATAAGGTGCCCGAGACAGCAATATCCCCTTGGAGACAAGTCCGCTAGAGGCCGATATATTGAATCTCGACGCAATTTGAGTGTTCCATTGTCATTAGAAGGCCCTGAAAGTTACAACTAACTATCATTTTTGCGTCGGATTCGAAAATCTAGACTCACAGGAGAACGACCATAAGGTGCCCGAGGCAGCAATAGACCCTTGGAGACAAGTCGGCTGGAGGACGATGTATTGAATCTCGACGCAATTTGAGTGTTCCATCGTCATTAGGAGGCCCTGAACGTTACAATTAACAATCATTTTAGCGTCGGATTAGAAAATCTACTCACAGGAGAAGTTCATACGGTGCTCGAGACAGCAACAGACCCTTGGAGACAAGTCGGCTGGAGGCCGATGTATTGAATCTCTACGCAATTTGAGTGTTCCATCGTCATTACAAGGCCCTGAACGTTACAATTAAATATCATTTTTGCGCCGGATTCGAAAATCTAGACTCACAGGAAAAGGATCATATTGTGCCCGAGACGGCAATATCCCCTTGGAGACAAGACGGCTGGAGGCCGATGTATTGAATCTCGACGCAATTTGAGTGTTCCATCGGCATTAGGAGGCCCTGAACGTTACAATTAACTATCATTTTTGAGTCGGATTCGATAATCTAAACTCACAGGAGAACGACCATAAGGTGCCCGAGGCAGCAACAGACCCTTGGAGACAAGTCCGCTGGAGGAAGATGTATTGAATCTCGACGCAAATTGAGTGTTCCATCGTCATTACAAGGCCCTGAACGTTACAATTAACTATCATTTTTCGTCGGATTCGAAAATCTAGACTCACAGGAGAACGACCATAAGGTGCCCGAGACAGCAATAGACCCTTGGAGACAAGTCGGCTGGAGGCCGATGTATTGAATCTCGACGCAATTTGAGTGTTCCACCGGCATTAGGAGGCCCTGAACGTTACAATTAACTATCATTTTTGCGTCGGATTCGAAAATCTAGACTCACAGGAGAACGCCCATAAGGTGCCCGAGACAGCAATATACCCTTGGAGACAAGTCCGCTGGAGGCCGATGTATTGAATCTCGACGCAAATTGAGTGTTCCATCGGCATTAGGAGGCCCTGAACGTTACAATTAACTATCATTTTGCGTCGGATTCGAAAATCTAGACTCACAGGAGAACGCCCATAAGGTGCCCGAGACAGCAATATCCCCTTGGAGACAAGTCCGCTGGAGGATGATATATTGAATCTCGACGCAATTTGAGTGTTCCATCGTCATTAGAAGGCCCTGAACGTTACAATTAACTATCATTTTTGCGTCGGATTCGAAAATCTAGACTCACAGGAGAACGACCATAAGGTGCCCGAGGCAGCAATAGACCCTTGGAGACAAGTCGGCTGGAGGACGATGTATCGAATCTCGACGCAATTTGAGTGTTCCATCGTCATTAGAAGGCCCTGAACGTTACAATTAACTATCATTTTTGCGTCGGATTCGAAAATCTAGACTCACAGGAGAACGACCATAAGGTGCCCGAGGCAGCAATAGACCCTTGGAGACAAGTCGGCTGGAGGACGATGTATTGAATCTCGACGCAATTTGAGTGTTCCATCGTCATTAGAAGGCCCTGAACGTTACAATTAACTATCATTTTTGCGTCGGATTCGAAAATCTAGACTCACAGGAGAACGACCATAAGGTGCCCGAGGCAGCAATAGACCCTTGGAGACAAGTCGGCTGGAGGACGATGTATTGAATCTCGACGCAATTTGAGTGTTCCATCGTCATTAGGATTCCCTGAACGTTACAATTAACAATCATTTTAGCGTCGGATTAGAAAATCTACTCACAGGAGAAGTTATTACGGTGCTCGAGGCAGCAACAGACCCTTGGAGACAAGTCGGCTGGAGGCCGATGTATTGAATCTCGACGCAATTTGAGTGTTCCATCGTCATTACAAGGCCCAGAACGTTACAATTAAATATCATTTTTGCGTCGGATTCGAAAATCTAGACTCACAGGAAAAGGATCATATTGTGCCCGAGACAGCAATATCCCCTTGGAGACAAGTCGGCTGGAGGACGATGTATTGAATCTCGACGCAATTTGAGTGGTTCATCGTCTTTAGGAGTCCCTGAACGTTACTATTCACTATCATTTTTGCGTCGGATTCGAAAATCTAGACTCACAGGAGAAGGATCATATGGTGCCCGAGACGGTAATACCCTCTTGGAGACAAGACGGCTGGAGACCGATGTATTGAATCTCGACGCAATTTGAGTGTTCCATCGGCATTAGGAGGTCCTGAACGTTACAATTAACTATCATTTTTGCGTCGGATTCGATAATCTAAACTCACAGGAGAACGACCAAAAGGTGCACGAGACAGTAATATCCCCTTTGAGACAAGTCCGCTGGAGGCCGATATATTGAATCTCGACGCAATTTGAGTGTTCCATCGTCATTAGAAGGCCCTGAACGTTACAATTATCTATCATTTTTGCGTCGGATTCGAAAATCTAGACTCACAGGAGAACGACCATATGGTGCCCGAGGCAGCAATAGACCCTTGGAGACAAGTCGGCTGGAGGACGATGTATTGAATCTCGACGCAATTTGAGTGTTCCATCGTCATTAGGATTCCCTGAACGTTACAATTAACAATCATTTTAGCGTCGGATTATAAAATCTACTCACAGGAGAAGTTCATACGGTGCTCGAGACAGCAATATCCACTTGCAGACAAGTCCGCTGGAGGCCGATGTATTGAATCTCGACGCAATTTGAGTGTTCCTTCGTCATTAGGAGGCCCTGAACCTTACAATTAACTATGATTTTTGCGTCGGATTCAAAAATCTACTCACAGGAGAAGTTATTACGGTGCTCGAGGCAGCAACAGACCCTTGGAGACAAGTCGGCTGGAGGCCGATGTATTGAATCTCGACGCAATTTGAGTGTTCCATCGTCATTACAAGGCCCAGAACGTTACAATTAAATATCATTTTTGCGTCGGATTCGAAAATCTAGACTCACAGGAAAAGGATCATATTGTGCCCGAGACAGCAATATCCCCTTGGAGACAAGTCGGCTGGAGGCCGATGTATTGAATCTGGACGCAATTTGAGTGTTTCATCGTCATTAGGAGGCCCTGAACGTTACTATTCACTATCATTTTTGCGTCGGATTCGAAAATCTAGACTCACAGGAGAAGGATCATATGGTGCCCGAGACGGTAATACCCCCTTGGAGACAAGACGGCTGGAGACCGATGTATTGAATCTCGACGCAATTTGAGTGTTCCATCGGCATTAGGAGGCCCTGAACGTTACAATTAACTATCATTTTTGCGTCGGATTCGATAATCTAACCTCACAGGAGAACGACCATAAGGTGCGCGAGACAGTAATATCCCCTTGGAGACAAGTCCGCTGGAGGCCGATATATTGAATCTCGACGCAATTTGAGTGTTCCATCGTCATTAGAAGGCCCTGAACGTTACAATTAACTATCATTTTTGCGTCGGATTCGAAAATCTAGACTCACAGGAGAACGACCATAAGGTGCCCGAGGCAGCAATAGACCCTTGGAGACAAGTCGGCTGGAGGACGATGTATTGAATCTCGACGCAATTTGAGTCTTCTATCGTCATTAGGAGGCCCTGAACGTTACTATTCACTATCATTTTTGCGTCGGATTCGAAAATCAAGACTCACAGGAGAAGGATCATATGGTGCCCGAGACGGTAATACCCCCTTGGAGACAAGACGGCTGGAGGCCGATGTATTGAATCTCGACGCAATTTGAGTGTTCCATCGGCATTAGGAGGCCCTGAACGCTACAATTAACTATCATTTTTGCGTCGGATTCGAGAATCTAGACTCACAGGAGAACGACCATAAGGTGCCCGAGGCAGTAATAGACCCTTGGAGACAAGTCGGCTGGAGGACGATGTATTGAATCTCGACGCAATTTGTGTGTTCCATCGTCATTAGGAGGCCCTGAACGTTACAATTAACTATCATTTTTGCGTCGGATTCTAAAATCTAGACTCACAGGAGAACGACCATAAGGTGCCCGAGGCAGTAATAGACCCTTGGAGACAAGTCGGCTGGAGGACGATGTATTGAATCTCGACGCAATTTGTGTGTTCCATCGTCATTAGGAGGCCCTGAACGTTACAATTAACTATCATTTTTGCGTCGGATTCTAAAATCTAGACTCACAGGAGAACGACCATACGGTGCATGAGGCAGCAATAGACCCTTGGAGACAAGTCGGCTGGAGGACGATATATTGAATCTCGACGCAATTTGAGTGTTCCATCGTCATTAGGAGGCCCTGAATGTTACAATTAACTATCCGTTTTTCGTCGGATTCGAAAATCTAGACTCACAGCAGACGGACCATTTGGTGCCCGAGGCAGCAATATCCCCTTGGAGACAAATCGGCTGGAGGACGATGTATTGAATCTCGACGCAATTTGAGTGTTCCATCGGCATTAGGAGGCCCTGAACCATACAATTAACTAACATTTTTTCGTCGGATTCGATAATCTAAACTCACAGGAGAACGACCATAAGGTGCCCGAGACAGCAATATCCCCTTGGAGACAAGTCCGCTAGAGGCCGATATATTGAATCTCGACGCAATTTGAGTGTTCCATTGTCATTAGAAGGCCCTGAAAGTTACAACTAACTATCATTTTTGCGTCGGATTCGAAAATCTAGACTCACAGGAGAACGACCATAAGGTGCCCGAGGCAGCAATAGACCCTTGGAGACAAGTCGGCTGGAGGACGATGTATTGAATCTCGACGCAATTTGAGTGTTCCATCGTCATTAGGAGGCCCTGAACGTTACAATTAAGAATCATTTTAGCGTCGGATTAGAAAATCTACTCACAGGAGAAGTTCATACGGTGCTCGAGACAGCAACAGACCCTTGGAGACAAGTCGGCTGGAGGCCGATGTATTGAATCTCGACGCAATTTGAGTGTTCCATCGTCATTACAAGGCCCTGAACGTTACAATTAAATATCATTTTTGCGCCGGATTCGAAAATCTAGACTCACAGGAAAAGGATCATATTGTGCCCGAGACAGCAATATCCCCTTGGAGACAAGACGGCTGGAGGCCGATGTATTGAATCTCGACGCAATTTGAGTGTTCCATCGGCATTAGGAGGCCCTGAACGTTACAATTAACTATCATTTTTGAGTCGGATTCGATAATCTAAACTCACAGGAGAACGACCATAAGGTGCCCGAGGCAGCAACAGACCCTTGGAGACAAGTCCGCTGGAGGAAGATGTATTGAATCTCGACGCAATTTGAGTGTTCCATCGTCATTACAAGGCCCTGAACGTTACAATTAACTATCATTTTTCGTCGGATTCGAAAATCTAGACTCACAGGAGAACGACCATAAGGTGCCCGAGACAGCAATAGACCCTTGGAGACAAGTCGGCTGGAGGCCGATGTATTGAATCTCGACGCAAATTGAGTGTTCCATCGGCATTAGGAGGCCCTGAACGTTACAATTAACTATCATTTTTGCGTCGGATTCGAAAATCTAGACTCACAGGAGAACGCCCATAAGGTGCCCGAGACAGCAATATCCCATTGGAGACAAGTCCGCTGGAGGATGATATATTGAATCTCGACGCAATTTGAGTGTTCCATCGTCATTAGAAGGCCCTGAACGTTACAATTAACTATCATTTTTGCGTCGGATTCGAAAATCTAGACTCACAGGAGAACGACCATAAGGTGCCCGAGGCAGCAATAGACCCTTGGAGACAAGTCGGCTGGAGGACGATGTATTGAATCTCGACGCAATTTGAGTGTTCCATCGTCATTAGAAGGCCCTGAACGTTACAATTAACTATCATTTTTGCGTCGGATTCGAAAATCTAGACTCACAGGAGAACGACCATAAGGTGCCCGAGGCAGCAATAGACCCTTGGAGACAAGTCGGCTGGAGGACGATGTATTGAATCTCGACGCAATTTGAGTGTTCCATCGTCATTAGGATTCCCTGAACGTTACAATTAACAATCATTTTAGCGTCGGATTAGAAAATCTACTCACAGGAGAAGTTCATACGGTGCTCGAGACAGCAATATCCACTTGCAGACAAGTCCGCTGGAGGCCGATGTATTGAATCTCGACGCAATTTGAGTGTTCCTTCGTCATTAGGAGGCCCTGAACCTTACAATTAACTATGATTTTTGCGTCGGATTCAAAAATCTACTCACAGGAGAAGTTATTACGGTGCTCGAGGCAGCAACAGACCCTTGGAGACAAGTCGGCTGGAGGCCGATGTATTGAAACTCGACGCAATTTGAGTGTTCCATCGTCATTACAAGGCCCAGAACGTTACAATTAAATATCATTTTTGCGTCGGATTCGAAAATCTAGACTCACAGGAAAAGGATCATATTGTGCCCGAGACAGCAATATCCCCTTGGAGACAAGTCGGCTGGAGGCCGATGTATTGATTCTCGACACAATTTGAGTGTCCCATCGTCATTAGGAGGCCCTAAACGTTACAATTAACTATCATTTTTGCGTCGGATT